>NC_041220.1:56939870-56988538 GCF_002837175.3 Physeter macrocephalus
AAAAAAAAAAAAAAAAAAAAGTAATCAATTGAGGACTTCAGCAAAAATGGCAGGGTAAGGATATCCAAAAATTTAACCCCCCATAAAAACAAAAAGAAAACTGACAAACTATAAAAATCTACATTTCTGAAAACTGTGAAGACTACTGAAAGTCTTTCAGCAACCTGGGAGGCTTTTTCATGAAAGTTGGAGGACTATCAATAAGAACAGTCAGTTTTGTTTGTTTTAACTTACCCGTATCCCATCCCCTGCTCCCAGAACTATGGTAGCCTTGGGAAAAACAAAAACAAAAACAAGTTTACATTCCAAGTACTACAGGGAGAAAAACTGGGCTGGAGCACTTTCAAACCCTCATTCCCCAAAACAGCCATTATTATTTTACCTCTCTCTTTAAGACAGAAGAACCTTAGAAGAAGCCACTGAAAGGCTTGTTTTATTTAGTCTAATTCAGAACTCTTGCCTAGTACTAAAGCCACTCTTGGGGAAAGAGTCATTTGTCAAAAACTATCCAGGCAAATGTTTAGTTGCTTCTGACTGAAAGTCCATGACCATGACAAGACAAACCATGCCCAAGTCAGCTTTATCTCAGCAATGCAAGGTATATTTAATATTCAAAAATCAATCACCATAATTCACCAACAGATTAAAATGGAAAACCACACCATCATTTCAATAGATGCAGGAAGTGTTTGGTAAAACCTAACATTCTTGATAAAAAACAAAATAAAACAAAGCAAAACCAAAAACTCTCAGCGATTAGTGAAATGCCTAGTACTATGGCTGGGGCAGGGAAAATACAAAATGAGCCTAGAGTCTTTTTGAATCTGGATTTTTGCTGCTATCATACAATCCCCACCCATTCTACTTCCTTCTTCCTAAAACACAATCTGCTAGTCTCTTACTACACTCATAAAGCTTAAGTGGTTCCCCCCTGCTTACAATATAAAGTCTAACTTCGATGCATAGCCTTCCAGATTCATTTTCTCTAGTTTTTGAAATACATCCTATCTTAGTCACTTGGTAGTCATTCAGAATTCCATATATATGCCTTTTACTTTCCTGCCTGCATACCTTTGTGCAAACTATTTCCTGGGCTTACAGTATCCCCCTCTGTATTCATTCTGGCAAAATCCAGCTTGCCCTGATCTACTCCTGACCCAACTTCAGTCTATTCTTTACAGGCATACAGGGTAATTTTTGTTTTACATACAAATCTGATCATGGTATACCCTGCTAAAACCTTTTGTAGCATATAGAAATTGCATAGGCCATAAATTCCAATGTGCCATTTCTTATTTTTCTGTAATATCTCTATATAATATACAGCTTTAATGTAACTTTTACTTAAATCTCTCCCTCAAGCCCCATTCTCATGAGAGCAGGAAACTTAAAACAGTTACCTTTCAGGTTCATTTAATTGTTTTAGTGTTTCCTTAGTCATTTCAAATGTAAATTCTGTCATTTCTATCCTTCTTCCCCACCTTTGACTTAGGATGGCATCTAAGGTGGGGAGGCTACTGGCATCGACATCAGTGGAGGCATCTGTTCTGGGGCCATTTTCTCTTCTCTGACATCCACTTAATGGATAGGTATCTTTTCCTCTGCATTTTGGTCTTCAGTATATATCCCCATTGGTGTCTGCTGAAACATCTTTTGTCCATCGGCCTCCATTTGCAGGATACATGTTGACTGAAGCACTATTTCAGGCTCTGTATCAGCTAACAGTCAGCTATCAGGATGACAGGGTATGACTGCTGTTTGATGCTTCTCTTTGTGACCTGTAGTAGACCAGAGCTGTCATCAGGCATATTTTCCTGTCACCTACCTAGCTACCTCTACTGTACTGCTCTTATGCCGCTGTAAATCTGTCACCTTCCCTGGGTGATAGTCTGTTAAAATTTTCCTACCAACTCTTCATCTAAAACCTTGGTTCAGAGGATCTTTCTGTTAATCTTATCATTCCTTGGGGCTTTATCTGGAGGACAAGACACAGGTTCTTTCTATGCTCAGGTCATCCCCAAACATAAAGGAATATCTCAATTAGAGTCTCATGACTGAGACCACTTTCCCTTATTAGGATTTGTTGGGTAATGTCTGTATCCCCACAAGACTCTTAGTTCACTGACAGCAAAGACTGTGTGTCTGTTTTCCTCATGTTGGTGTCTGACACATAATCAGTAAATATTTATTGAATAGAAAAATGAGTGACTCAGCACACTTGTCCCTGTCCTTGTCAAAAGCAATATTTTTCTGTTTAGTATTAAATATTTTCCTTTTGATGGCAGTAATTTCTTGCTTTAATCTTGTACAAAGCATGGCATATGGGCTGCAAGAGGTGAGAAACACCAACTTGGGAGAAAAGGAAGACAGGACATGAAACAGTGCAATCAAAGCAGAATTAACCATTGTCAGCACTTACAGCAGGGACAGAACTTATTTTTCTAGTGTCAGAAACACATGAAGAAGTAAAACCATTGAGAAAGAATACATTTCACAAATATCCCTCTATGCTCCAATAATATTCCCTGCAAGGCTCTTTTTATTATTTGTAGGTCTTTTTGACTACAGTAGATGTACACTAGATTTTTGTTATATGATAAATTATAGTACTGGGGTGGTATTTAAAACTGTCTTTGTAAACTAACTCAAAGCTATAGTGCCAAAAATCTCTGTCCCCTAGTACCAGTTTGTGAGAAATTTTGCTGTTTGAAGTTTTATCTGAGAATGGAACATTCTACTCTTGCCTAAAAAATGTGAGCCGGGGGGTTCATTTGATCCAGAGAAGCAGGATGGATTTACAACCCAGGTGCAGAACTTCAGATAAGGAATTTGGGATCATAGCATTATACATTTATCTTAACTTTGTAGTGTCCAAGGAAACTTGAGTCTATCTGTCACCCCATGCTGGTAGTCAGACTGAGTTCCTAACAGAACTCTAAACAGTGTTTCTAATGGGACCTGGTGAGGCCACATGACCCTTCCTTTGAGTGACTGATACTTTCTTAACAATAACTTCCCCAGCCCTGCTTCCTTCCATCCACCTCATGAACAAAGATCTATGATACTCAGTTCAAAGCAGATTCTGCTTCCTCTACCCCTTTCCTAGAATCTCAGCACAAGTTCGTATCTCATCAGAATTTCCTTCTAGAGTTTATGCTTACTGAGCCACTCCAAGATTTGCCTTTCTGCAGCATGTTAAATTTAACTTTGATGAGCTTATTGATAAAAAGCGCTTAGTTGTCATTGTGCTTGCAAAGTAGACATTCAATAGCTTGGGGTAGAGAGACATGAATTCATATTGCTATTATAAGCAGCAACTAAAGTAATGCTTATGTATGAACACTGTAGTCCTACATGCTAAATCTCATAAACCCAAAGAATCTACCGCCATTCAACCTCTAAGAGATGAAAAACGAACACCGTCGAGGTGATGGCCCAACAACTTCAGACTCACGTTAGTAAAAGGCTTCCGGTCTCACGCAACTCACAAAGACCTCTAGGCAGGCACCCCGGCTAGCCGGAGGTGCGCGCATGCGCAGCACCCGCAGGCCGCTCCGCCTTCCCATCGGCGCCTAGATTTACATCCGGGTCCTTAGGCTTCACGCTCCAGCCGGGTGGTGTTTCCCCGGGCTGACTGGCCGTTGGTTGTTTCCGCTGTTCCAGCGTCGGAAGAGCCGGTGGGTCGGCGGGTGAGTACACGGGAAGGACCAGGATGGGAAGTAGGGCGGGCACCCGGCTGGTCGTTGCACCCACCGGTGGGCTGTATGCGGAGACGGGGACGCGGGACGGATGGGGGTCCCGGGAGCCTCGAGGCGGGGGCCGTGGTGTCCCCAGCTTTGTTCCCCTCCAACTTGACTGGTCGTCCTCTTCGGGACAGGGCTTCCCTGGCCCCTGCTCTTTGGCTGTCTTCTCCTGACACTTGTTACAAATTCGTAATAGTCATCCTCATTTACATTCGTTAGGGTTTGCGGAGAGACGGGCCCAGCGGCCAGGCAGGTGAGGTGAGTTTGCAGCCCTCGCCTTCCGGGCAGGGACCACAGCCTTCTGTGCTGCTTCTCGCCCCTCGTCGGGACCCTGACCTGGACCCCTGCTCTGAGAGCCCCCTTCCTGGTCGGGCTTCAGGAATCTTTTGAGGTCAGGTGTAGTGTGTTGTAGGGAAAAAGCGCAGAGCAGGGATTCTGGAAGCCTAGATTCCAGATTCTAGTACAGATTCTAAAATAGCTGTGTAACCCAAGTCGTTTAGAAGTTCCCATTCAGCTTTAAAGTTCTGAGGTTTGTGTTTGGCAGCTCTTTGTCCAAGGGACGCACACCCAAAATGAATCAGCACCAGAGGAAGATGAGGGCAGGGGTGGTGCTGTGTCATTTTTTGAGTGCTATCGGGTTAGATAGCACAAGATGTCAGAGAATGGTCGACCGTAGCAGCAGTTCAGATGTGTGAGGATTGGCAAAAACTGGAAAAAGACACATTTAAAAATCTGAACACATGTGGCATTCTACTTTTCTCTGGGTGAGGTGATTCATTTGGGACTTTTGGAACTGAACTGTGGACTCGCGGAAGAGTTTAAGAAAGCAAAACGTGCCTGTACTTGGTCTGAGAGGCTTACTTGAACCTCTGTGCAATGAAGTCATCTTGTATGATGTTATTTCCCAAATTTATCCTGATTGTAAGAATCACCTGTGATATTTGTAAAAGTGCAGATTCCGTGGACCCCATTTCATATCTTTTGAAACACCATGTCCAGGGAAAGGTCCGGGGAATCTTTTTAACAGGCATCCCAAGTGATTCTTCCTTATAAGGCACTTTTGGGAAGCATGTATCTTTCAGTCAAATAGACCCTCCACCACTTAATAGCTTTATAACTTCAGTAATAAAGTTGTGAGTTGCAGTTTTCTTTATCTGAAAAGTGAGGATAAGTTCTGCCCCAGGGACTATTAAGTGAGTCTAAGCCCTTTGATAGTAGGATCCTTATCTTTGTCATTTTTGTGTCTACAGAGCTTAGTACTTGGCATTTAATAGGCCCTCTCTCACAAGTGTGTTGAACTGAGAAAAGAAATAGCATGCCCCAAAACACAGAAGACACTTGGAAAGCTCTAATGCCATTCCTCCTCCTCACCTTACAGGGGTTTTTTTTTTTCTCTTTTTATCACTAGTCATTTTGCTGAATACTCTTATTAGAGTATATCTCTTGATGGTTAAAACAGCCAGGAAATGTTTCTGATTCTTTGGTGTAACTTTGAAATTGTTTCTGCCATTAGATTATTAATGATTTAAATGGAGGCCAAGTCCACCTGTTGGACTCAATTCATGACTTACTGTGTAAATTATTGTCTGTAAATAATTTATCTCTTGTTATTGTGCCATAACTCTAGATCATGGTGATCGTAAGTTTTTGTTATGCCAGAATCTAAGTCATCATGTTCTTAAGGACATATTTAGATTCAGTTTATTCATTGTAATAAGACCTCCTACTCCCACTAATGTAAAGATTTTGACTTCTGTATGTACGGTTTGTGGGTACAGAATTCAGGACTGCTGAAGCCATTTGTGAAAGGATTGGTGTGGGTAACGAATCCATTTAAATATAAAACTAAGAATTAAAATCTGGGAATTATGGTTGTAGAACACATTGTAAATGTTATAAATCTTGGCAGTATAAAATAATACATCTTATAGAAATAGGGGTGGGAGGAAGCGTAAGAATGCAATTTTCACATCTTTCATGGTAGTAGGTCAATCCACATTGTCTAAAATGGAATCATATAGTTTTTAAATGATGCTGATCTCTTAATATTTGTATAATATTTTTTCTTAACCTTGGAATATTCTTTTAGGAACTGAAATTGCTTTTTGTGAAGAATTTTTTCCCCCAGAGATCAGCAGTTTCTTTAATTCACTTTATTTTCTTTTGCTTCTGTTTAATGCAGAAAGAATTAAATTCGTTACGTTTTTTGTTAAAAATAGCATGTCTGGTATTATCCCATTGTTAGAAATTATTTCTGTACATCCTATTTATATGTGTGCATTAGATAGATACCTGGAATGATGTATACCAAATAGTAATGAGCATTATTTTGGAGTGGCAGGATTTGGGTCGATTTTCTTTTTTTTAAGTTCTTTGTATCTTTCTGTATTGATTGAATTTTTTTTAAGTGCAGGTATCACTGTTATACAAAAGGGAGGTTTGGTTATTACATCATTCATAGGGAGAGTTCTGGATTTTAGTAAGTAACCCAAAAGGTGCTGAGTAATCATTACTACCATTAATTTGCAATCAATAAATGAGTGCTGCTTTGTTTGCCTTTAGATTTGTTTTATGTTGCTTTATATAGTATACCTGTAGAGATAGTGCAGTGTGATGTCTTTATGGTAAATTTGCCTTGATATAAATTTCAGCTTTGTCACTTACTAACTGTGGGAACTCAGTCAAATTGTGTCAGTCCCTCTACTCATCTAAAACTGGATGTTGTATGTACTTCAGAAGGTTGTTGTAAGAATTAATATTTGTACTTAAATGACCTAGCCCACTGCCCAGAACTCAAAGTTCGTTCAAAAGAGAACAGCCATTATTACTATTTTAAAAGTACAGATTGTATTTGTATACATGCATGTCTTTCTTAAGTACTGTCCTTTTTAAAGTCATCAATGTATTTTACTTCTGTTTGACTGTAAATTACTTAAAGTGCTCTACAATGGAATTTTCTCAGGTTTGAACTTCTTGTCCTGGAAGCTGTGCATCACCATAATGAGGCTTGTAATTCTTGATAACTATGACTTGGCTAGTGAATGGGCAGCCAAATACATCTGTAATCGCATCATTCAATTCAGACCGGGACAGGACAGATACTTTACACTGGGTTTGCCAACAGGTAATGCACCATTTTCTTCCATATTAGGTACTCAGGGTTGTGGGATTGAAGGCTTTTTCTTAGTAAAATATGTTTCCTGTTTATTTCTTGTCATATCATTGATTTAACATATTGGGATATAAAGTCAAATATATAGATACAGACATATCTGGTATTTAAGTTTCATTACTATTTGTTAAAATTGTCTCACCTACCACTCCAGAATGGAAAAGGAAATATAGCTCAGGTCATGGTCATGATACTTTTTGTACCTTTTTCTAGTGGTCTTTTGTTTGTATTTAGGGATGTTGCTTTCAGTATTCATGCAATTTCTTGGGAGATTAGCCTTCTTGGGAGATTAGCCTTCTCATTGATCATTAAGAGGTACCTAAAATATGTACTACTGCCTCTTAATTTTACCTCATATGCCTCATATTATCTTATTATCCCTTTGCTATTTCTGTGCTTATTTTCTATTTTAGAAGTATTACAGGTGAAAAATTGAAGACAGATATGTCTTCATGACAGAATGAACATAAGCATTAATTATACACTTTATTGGATTTTGTTCTCTGTTAAGGTTTTTCTAAAAAAATAACCAAGTAGTGTCACTGATACATGGTACTTTATTTGATATTGTTGACTTACAGAGGGAAGAGTATTGGACCTGGAATCAGAGCTGCTACTTTCTTGGTGACTGAAGGGCATTTATTCTACACAATAATTCTTGTTTTCCTTACTTTTAAGGAAGATAAGGAAATTAATAGCTTACAATGCTGTTTTGAAGCTCAAATAAGAGCAAGTCCCTTGTATACTGTAAACACTATGTAAATTTAAGGTTCTCATAAGTGTGTTTTATTTAAACAGTATTTTTTCCTCTTGCTCCTCCCCCATACATGTCAACTATAGAAAAGCTACAATCATAATTATTTTTCACTTGCATAATTTCCATGAAAGATACTGTTAGCTCACCAAGTTGATTTTTTGTTTGTTTGTTGTTTTGCTTTTTGTTTTTCGGTCCATGGCAGTAGGTGTTGGTAAGAATGGCAAAGAGGAATTTTTTTAAATTGTGCACACCAGAAATGGGCCCCCTCAGCACCCACAGTTCTGATATGTGAGCCCCAGTGGTTGAACATGGCCTCTGTATCAGTTTGCCTTCTGTAAACCTGGGCCATGCTCAGACTAGCTGCCTTAATCACTTTGTCTTAATTATGAAGAAATAAACAGTAATTTGAGTATGGGAGCAGAAAGGCTTCAGAGCCATAAATGCCAGCAGTGCTAAACAGGTTTTTGTGTATTTTGAATATACAATTCTTCTGCTTTATTTTGGATAGTATTACTGCCTAATAATACATCTGCCAAGGGTATATCTCTGGAAAACCTTTGTTAACATTTTCTACTTTTCTCCTTCATTGACCAATGACAGTGTTAATCATGCCCCATCCTTACCTCCCCCCACCCCGTGCTTTTGAAATTTGAACATACATTTCTGTAAACAACATGCTATGTTGTAATTACGCCCCACCAAGCACAATTCTGGGGAATATCTGTTCGGTATATATCTTTTTTTTTTTTTAATTTATTTTATTTATTTATTTTTGGCTGTGTTGGGTCTTCGCTGCTGCGTGTGGGCTTTCTCTAGTCATGGCGAGCCGGGGCTTCTCTTGGTTGTGGTGTGCAGGCTTATCACTGAGGTGGCTTCTGTTGTTGCAGAGCATGGGCTCTAGGCACGCGGGCTTCAGTAGTTGTGGCTCGCGGGCTCTAGAGTGCAGGTTCAGGAGTTGTGGCACATGGGCTTAGTTGCTCCGCGGCATGTGGGATCTTCCCGGATCGGGGCTCGAACCCGTGTCCCCTGCATTGGCAGGCAGATTCTTAACCACTGCACCACCAGGGAAGCCCTGTTCAGGAATATATTTATTGAAGTGATGTTGACAAGCTTGACATTTAAGGGCCTGCATGGGGTGGGCCCAACCTGTTTCCCAGACTTATTCCCACTATTCCTCTACACTGAATCAGGGTAGGCAGGTTACACTGCTTGTAGTTCAAAGAACAGGCCTGAACTTGCTGGCTTTACTTTCACTCATGTTGCTAGCATACTGTATAATAAGAACTTTACGAGCTCTGGAACCAGGCAGAATCTCTTGAATGTCTGGCTTCACTGCCGTGTGTGTGATATTTGACACTTGACACATTCCTTAATTTTTTTACCCCAATTCTTCCACCTTCAAAATGGGAAAGATAATGCCAATTTCCCAAACTTATGAGATTTACATTAGCTAATGTATGAAACACCAGCATAGCATCTAGCACATGGTAGGCATACAAGTGTCATATCTGAACCTCCTCCCCCATCTTTTTTCTATTTTCAATACAACTTAACCCATTCTTTGATTATGGGAATTTCACTTCTTCTTCAAAGACTCAGTTGAAATGCCATCTTTCATCTTTCCTCCAACAAGCAAGACTATAGTGTTTTCTTCTTTGATTCACTATACTGCTCCAGACTTCTTACAGGTTATTTATATTTTTCCTTGTGTTACAGTTACTTTGTACTTGTCTATCCGTATTCTGTGAGTTCTTTTAGGATAGAAACAGTCGTAATCTTTGTTTTATCTGAGTCATAGTAAGCACTTGCTAAATTAGTTATGTTAGTAAATGAGTATTGCAAAGCAAATATATTAAAATGAAGTTTCTTTTACCAGTTCACCCTGTACCATATCTTCCATTTTTTTTTTCTATTCAGCCACTTTGATTAAAAAGTAGAAAATGAATGTGATTTTTTATCACTATTGTGACAACTTCTTTTTTTATTCATATGTCCTTAAATTACGGAGGGAGTCCTATAACTATTCTCTTGACACTGAAAGATACACACAGAAAATTTGTTATGCTTCTAGAAAAGGAGAAAGAGGAGCATACTTTCCATCTTTTATCCGAGTTTCATGTTAGTGGGCTGCAGTTCTCTGAGAAGGAATTGTAAAGTTTGACCACATAAATTTTAAATTATTAATGACAATTTAAAACAATATGTGTGCTTAACTTTAAGAAAACCTATTAGTCTTCTGTTCTGTGAACCTGTCTGTGTGACATTTAGCCACTTCTATTATTCTGTCATCTTAAGTGAGAGTCAATCTTTTTACTACTCTAGATTTTTTTTGTGTTTGTTGTTTTTTTGTTTTTCTGGTGTGTTTTTTTTTTGCCAGAGACTGCTTAGTTCTGCCATACTTCTACCTGCCTCTTGAGTAGAAATTTTGTGTTTGGGTGTTTTATTTTGTTTTGTGATGTTGGGTGGACTAGAAACCAATACTCTGACCAGGACTGTGTGGGCCAGGTTGCTTGTTGTAAGAATGTAGTCAATTTAGTCTTCAAATTTGTAGTTAAAATGAAAAAATACAGCAAATTTAAAAAACAAAGGGAGGCCATCCTCAAGTGGCTAAATTCATTTATCTTTATTGTGTCGTTTCATGGAGCACTATCAAGCAGATCTTAATTTTATAAAACATAAAAGAATCACATTTATAAAACAATAACATTAAGAACTCAGATGAAGTATCCAAAGCCAAGATCCCATTTCCTAGAAATCATTTTACTTTATACATTTTAGCTGATATATGCTGAAAATAACACAAAATGAGAAACAGGAGCTCCAGTAAAAAACTTAAAGGATAAGCCTCCTCACTCAATCCTTGCCACTTTCTATTTTGAAAGTAGAGGCAGTGTTTAAATTCAGCTCTGGTTTCCCTTTTGATTTCATTGAATGGTCAATACTTGACCTATTTATGTATCATTTATGCTACAAATCCCTCTCTAAATAAAGTTTTTTCTCTAAAGGTGGGACCTTTATTTTTCTTCTAATTCACATGTGCTTTCTAGAAGTTTCTAATCCTGGAATATACACCATTAATTCCAAATATCCAACGACACAAGAATAATTTTCCAAGCTACCTATAATTTCTGCTGACAGATTCCCAGCTTTTTTAATTTTTATTTATTTATTTTTTTTGCGGTACGTGGGCCTCTCATTTTGTGGCCTCTCCCGTTGCGGAGCACAGGCTCCGGAAGCATAGGCTCAGCAGCCATGGCTCACGGGCCCAGCCGCTCCGCGGCATGTGGGATCTTCCCAGACCAGGGCACGAACCCGTGTCCCCTGCATCAGCAGGCGGACTCTCAACCACTGCGCCACCAGGGAAGCCCAGATTCCCAGCTTTATTCAGCAAATTCTAGTTTACTAAAATTTTAGGTTACCTTTTAGAGAGACTAATTCAACATATATTTGTTAATTGAATGTGTATTTAATAATTGTTTGCCTAATAAATTAGAAATATAAAATACCATTAAGTAAGAAGAGAATAAGGTTAATATAAACTTCTTTTTAAATTAGATTTTCAAGTTATGTTAGAAAATGGAATCTTTATCTGTTTTAGGGAGTACACCTTTAGGATGTTATAAAAAACTAATAGAATATCACAAGAATGGAGACCTTTCTTTTAAATATGTGAAGACCTTTAACATGGATGAATATGTAGGTAAGCTTTATTATTTGAATATATTATTTGGGTATATTTTAAATTAATATATTGAGAATATTAACATTATTTAAATTTGTTTTGAATGTAATATGAATATATTTCTAGAGTATAATGTATTACCTTGTAGTGGGGTTGGGAGTTTATATGAAAAAAAACTATTTTTGTAATGACAGCAAGACATAGTAGAAGGACCGTAAGACTAGAAATCAGAAGATTTGCATTCCTCTTCAGCTATACCACTTACCAGTCCTGGCTCCATCAATTTTCAGCCAATTCATTCACATTTCTCATTCTCTCTTTTTCTCTTTTTCTTTTTTTCTTAAGGCAAAGTTAAAACCAGTGTTGTTGTGGGGATAAATTAATTAATACGTATGTAAAAGTAATTAGTAAAATATTTTTAAAATATAAGGCTATTTATATTTGTAGCCTTGAAGCTTTTATAATTTATTGATTGTGACCTTGCTTAACTAGAAAGATCAGTGATACATATAAACTCTGTGTTAAAATTTAAATTTTATAGGTACACATTTTTAACGGTAGCCTGAGTCATTGTCAAAGAACTGTTGTAATTTAGTATAGCTTGCATGTAAATAGGAATAACATAGGAAGAACGTAGATCAAGATTTCAGTTGTGTGGCCATTTAATTTATGTTGAATTTAACACATAAATCAGTTTTATTGGTTAAAATTTTGTATTTGAGAAGGGGAATATAGTGATTACATGCACATGAACTAGACTTTTGTGCTCCAGCCCCTCTGTGAGCTCTGTGACCCTGGGAAAGTTACTTAACTTTTCTGTGTTTCTGTTCATCTATAAAGTGAGATTGATAATAGTTATTTCCACAGATGTTGTACACATTAATTGAGTTAATACGTACATGTACAGTGATTAAAATAATGCCTGGCACATAATAAGCATATATTCCGTATAAAAATGCTTTTAAATTGAATATGGTAGCATTTATGGCTTAATCAGAAAAGTAAACTTTAGATTTATTTCTGGAAATAGTTACATTTTTATTTATTAACTTTGTATTTAGGACTTCCCAGAAATCATCCTGAAAGCTACCATTCTTATATGTGGAATAACTTTTTTAAGCATATTGATATAGATCCTAATAATGCTCATATCCTTGATGGGAATGCTACAGATTTACAAGCAGAATGTGATGCATTTGAAAAGAAAATAAAAGAAGCTGGAGGAATTGATCTTTTTGTTGGAGGTATGTAAAACATTTTGTCATTAATCATTTATTAATATTTGGATTAGGTGCTTTAAAAAAAAACCAAAACTTACCTTCATGTAATGTAAAGAACATCTGTGACTGTCTGTAATATCCATTTATTCAGCTATTGATTTCTATTTTACTTTATTTTCATCAAAAAATAATCTTAATGTTGCAAGTGGGGATTGTTTAAATTATGGCTTGAGAAATAGGTCCTAATCCCTGCCTAATTACCTCTTTAGAACTGATAGTTTACCACATCTTAGAAAACAAGTGATATGTTTCTTTTCCTAAATGATACTCTTATTCTTTTACTGTTTCTTTAAAACCCCAACCCAGCTTTCTTATCAAATTACAGAGTTAAATCTCTGAAAGTTTGCATGTGGAACAGGTGGATTTTAACATTACTGATCATTCAGATTGCTTCATTTCACTAAGAAATGAGTTAAGAATGTAATATTTTTATCATCAGCCTTTAGTTAATATGAATTAAGCTGTATAATTATATTAATAAACTCTAAAGTAAATGTTTAACTAAATTCCACTTGAAATTTATATATATACATGCACACACATACATGAGTATGTATATTGTGTGTTCATGATCTACCACTGAAGAGGTGAAAGAATCTCTTCCATTGTAATGACAATATGGTTTTCTGCCATCAGTATGAAGCATATGAATAGTACATCATCTAAACTGAAACCAAAATTGTTTTTTGCCAGATTCTTTAGTATTCAACTAAACATACTAAAGCTCTAAATTAACATTAGATATATAGATAGATAGATCCATTAAATCTAGGTATATCTTATAATTAATTTATTAGAAGACTGCTCAAAATTATATGAATTAGATCTTCAATAGACCTGTACTGAGGTTAATTTATTGTTGAGGTGGCCAGGTATTGTTGAGGTGTTTGGTTGCCTTTGGAGAAAATTGGGTTTTATCATCAGACAAAAATTAGCCTCCTGTTTTGGCCACTTACTATCTGTAAGATCTTAGGAAATTTATTGATTTCAGTAAATTAGTTCAGTATACTAATTCAATATAATTAAGTTATTTGTAAAACAGGATTATATTAACCATTTCAGAATTGATGAGAATTAACCACATTATAACATGTATAAAATGCCTTGTGCAGTGCTTGGTATGTAGTTGGTAATCCATTAAGTGTTACCCCACTCTGTCTCTGAGGTGTAGTTTCTGAAGTAATTTTTCCTTAGTTCATTGAATGTCCTGCTCTTTTACTGATTTACCTGAAAGGGTATCCAGCAAGACTGAAGTTTTTCTCTTTGAGGAAATTGTTATCTCTACCTAGCAGAACTAATATCAATTACTTTCTTAAATAGGATGGTTTTTTTATCTGAGCAAAAATCCAAGTTAGACTAGTTTGCTTTTCAAAATAGAAAGTATCTATTTTTTAAATAAAACTTGCTAATATTACTTCACTATTCCTGGAAAACATTTGTATTCCAGTTTTGTCCGTATTGCTCAATTCTGAGATAATTACCGTTTGCGCCTACCAATATCAAGGCCAAGGCAGTAGATATTTGAAAATGTTTAAGGAGTGCGCTACCCATGCATTCTTTAGATTTTCTAAACTCTACCAAAATCAAGTAGAATTACTGTAAAATAATATACCTAAACTGTTTATCTTAGTTATATCAAGAAATATTTTCACTCATTTACCATTATACAAAAAGATATGGCAATTATTAAAACTTTAGTATTAAAAATGGCTGAATGGATAACATAAATAGTATTTTTTTACTTCTTTATTTGAGGACTTATTTTTTCCTGTTAATTTATTGACCTTACATAAGGATTCTTGTGACAAATCCCTTGGGGTCTCAATGCCAGGAAGTAGAATTTACTTGGGGGAAAAAAAACTGATAAGAACTCTTTAACTCCATTTTGTCCTTTTGCCTACTTTCCAGAAAATATTTTAGCTTAATGTAATGTTTAAGGTTTAATCTCCCTTTTCAGAGATTTATAGTAAACTTTCTTCTTTCCCCATAGCTTTAAGCCACTTCTTGTTTCTTTGTAACTAAAGTTTTTCAGTGCATTTCCTCACAATAACCCACCTTAGTTCTACCTTTGAAACTAATGGAGCATAATCATAATTATTTATGTTTATCACTGACTCTTACTACTAAAAAGAACTTTATTTTGTTTTTTAACCAATTTTTGTCTTAAACTTCCTGTAGTTCTCCCCTTGCAAAAAAATTTAACAGGATTTCCTTTCCTCTTCCATTAACACCTTCATTGTAGTCGTGGGCTACTCCAGGGTCTGACAGTTTATATTTATTATCCAAGGGACATATAATTGTGTATAGGGAATGGAGGGTTGGCTTATTACATTTTCTTTGAACTTTTCCCTGTTTGGGATACCCTATTATTGGATCTGTCTCATGAAAGAATCTCATTTGATTCTTCACCTTTGTTGATCTAGGTTGTTATCATTGGATATTCAAGATGAGGCTTGGTATCTGGGTCTTACCACTTACCCTTCTTTTGTTCCAGGGTTTGGTTAATAAAAACACTAAGAACTGAGCCAAATGGGATCAAAATATCAGCTTTATTAAAGGTAAAGTTGGATTAGAGATTGCAGGTTGGGCTTAAGGCCAGAATGGGGTTTCCTACTCCTCCCCTCTGAATTGGAAATAGTAAAACCAGAGAAGAGCTCCAGATTAATCCACCATTGCTCACTCCTGGGAAATGGAGCAAGAGTTCCCTTCCCTCTATAGAAAGGAGAAAGGAGGAAATACATACTCAGAAGTTCTTCATCTGATGACAAAATTGTTGGGAGAAAGAATAAGGTATATCATGCAATTCCTGATCCATACCCAGCAATAAAGTACACAAACATGGAAATCTATAAATAGACTCTAAAAGCATTATTAACTTTAAAATTATCTTAAGATAATTTGTGTTTAAAAGGTAAAAATAAGACACTGGGGAAATTTTTAACCCTCAACTTTGGTTACATGATTAGATTCTTTGATTTGCAAGTAAATGTAGTCTACTAATGAGACCAAAAGTGAATTTATTGGAATAATTCTGGGGTAACTCACAGAATTGATATCAGAGTTGGAAAAAACAATTCTTTAGAAGAACAAGAACCAGGAGCCTCAGATCACTGAAGCAGGGACTCACCTGATCCTCTCCTGCAGTGCTGTCATCAAATGCCTCAGCTCTAGATGCCTTCTTTCTTTCTGTGTTCCTGGTCAAGCTTCAGATTTATAGAGAGAAATTCTGATTGTTTCAGCTTGGCTTACTTATTTGTCCTTAGATCACAACAGTTCTGCCTAAACGATATGAGATATAGGGTGTTATGATTGGTCTAGCCCCTGTTGTGAGGGGAGCAGAGCAGGGTAGAAGGCGGCAAAAACTATACTGAACATTCTGAAGAATACCAACCAATCCATTCATTTATTCATCCATTATTTATTGAGGGCCTCCTGTGTGTCATGTGTTCCAAATAGTAAGGATACAGTTAGGAAGAAGAGAAAGTACTCTCATGAAGTTTACCTTCTAGCCCACAGAACTATAGACACAGGAAAGACACACAATCCAGACTCAGAGGTTTTAGGGATGTTTCATAAAGGTGTTGATATCTCGGGCTTCCCTGGGGCACAGTGGTTAAGAATCCGCCTGCCAATGCAGGGGACACGGGTTCGAGTCCTGGTCCAGGAAGATCCCACATGCCATGGAGCAACTAAGCCTGTGTGCCACAACTACTGAGCCTGTGCTCTGGAGCCTGTATGCCACAACTACTGAGCCCGCGCACCACAACTACTGAAGCCCGCACACCTAGAGCCTGTGCTCCGCAACAAGAGAAGCCACCGTAATGAGAAGCCTGCGCACTGCAACGAAGAGAGCCCCCGGCTCGCCGCAACTAGAGAAAGCCCGTGCACGGCAATGAAGACCCAACGCAGCCAAAAATAAAATAAATTTTTTTAAAAACAGAGGCGTTGATATCTTAGTGTACACTTAAAGACTGAATAAGAATTAACCATGGTGTTTAGAGTTCATGATTATTTTTAAGAAAATTTTATAGGGCTTTGTAAAACATTCTGAACATTTTTAAAATATAATTTTATATCAGGAAAAGCTCAATTTTTGATAGTTACTGATAGTAAGGGAATGTATTGACCCTTCTCCATCATGAACCATTCCTGATAATTTCAGCTTTGCTATACACTTTTGTGTGACCCAAATCACCGGTGAGACCACTAATACTGATCTTTGAGGACCTCCTATTTTTTCTGGAACTCTTTATTTTCCTGATTCCATCCTTTCCTCTATAGAGAAATATAAATAAAAATATTTAGGCAGATGTATACTTAAGAGGAAAAGCAGAACAGTTTTACAAATCTAGAGAGATATGCATATCTATGATTTAAAATAGACAAGCATATATATACTTAATAGTGGAAACAAACCATACATATTAACCACATATAGGTCTGGCTTTATGTACTAGATTAAAAATTAATCCTATATTGTTAAAAATTCCTAGATTATTGTGCTTTGGTAGTTCATATTTGCTTCCTAAGGTTTTCAGTTCTTCTTTCTTCATTCAAAACCAGGTTACTCTTTGTCATATTTTACTTTGTTGTAGCCTGGGAAAAAGTTGTTAGAATTGTGTGTTAAGAGCCAATAAGACACACCTATATATCATTAAATATGCAGAATATAAGTATAACAGGAATTTTGACCCAGAGAACTTGTGGGGTTATTTTTTTGATTGAAGTTGCCAGAAATCTGACTAGCAAGTAGCATCCATGTATATAAAACTTGATTTACTTACGCCATAGAAAGATTCTTGATTTTATGAAAAGATTTACCTCCATTTTCCTTCAAATAAGAAATGTCATATTATCTATATTTTAGAGGCAGTCCTAGAATATTTCAGCTGGCAGTAGATCTCCTTAAAGCAGAGTTTTCAAATTGTGGTTGTCACACATTATTAGGTCATGAAATCAATATGGTCAGTCACATCCACCATTTCCCTTTGTACGTTTTGTTAATGAAACAAAATAATCAAAAGTAGCTTGAATGGCTCCTCGTAAGGGTATTATTTCATGCAATTCTTGTTTTAATTGTATTTATATGTGTACTAGATTGCAGTGTCAAATGTATTTCTTGCAGTAGGTTGCAGTCAAAAAAGTTTGAAGAAAACTATTGCCTTAGGTAATATCTTGTCCAATCTAAACATTTTTATAAGTGAGGAAACTATACTACAGGGAGGTCCAGTAGTTAACTGCCCCATCTAGACTAGAACCAAGCAAGTTAAAGTGTGAATATAAAGACCACTGGGTTAGGAATCAGAAGATTTAGATTTGAGTTTTGTCTTAGTATTTACTAAATTATTACCTTGAACAAATCGTATATTATCTTTTAGCATCACAGTTTCCTTTTGAGCTTAAAAAAAGGGGGAGATGAGGTAAATAGATATGGTTAATCTGACTGTATCACAAGATTGTTAAATATATGTGTTGTTGAGAGGATGCATGTGAAATTGCTTTATAAAGTATTATAAAGTGATACTTAATTTTGCTGTTAGAATCATGCTAGCTCAATGCTAAGCATATGGAAAACATTGAAATACTTGTTGAATCAAATACAGGAACAAATCTTTTACTGCAGCATTAGAAATTCAGCTATCAAATAAAACAAGGTAAGCGTGTTTATAACTATTTCTTTGGTCTTTAAATCATGTTGAACTTTGAGAAACCTTATTTACTTATGTATATATGTGTGTGTATATGTATTTCTTTTGAAAGGAATTGGTCCAGATGGTCATATTGCTTTCAATGAGCCAGGATCCAGTTTAGTATCAAGGACAAGAGTAAAGACTCTAGCAATGGACACCATTTTGGCAAATGCTAAATATTTTGATGGAGATTTATCAAAAGTGCCAACTATGGCTCTAACAGTTGGTGTGGGGACAGTGATGGATGCTAGAGAAGTAAGAATTAAATGTTCTTTGATGTTTTTCCTTTGATGTCTATAGACTTTGGAGAAATTGTGGTGTCAAATAAGTGCTATTTTGGGTTAATCCTTTTTGCAGTATAAATTGTTGTCTAGCTTTCAGTAATTTCTGTCAGGCTCATTGCCATGTTTAGAATTCAAGTAAATTAAGTCTTTGGAGCTGGAAACTAAAAATTAGGCACCATCTCTTTTGGGTACTGCTTTACTTGCCTCTTGTTTCAGTTTGAGATCCTAAAATCACACTGATCATATAGTCTTGTGAAAGGACTGTTGGAACAAAGATGCAGTCGTAATTAACATTAAACTGCTTTTGGAGGCTTAGGATAATTTAGTGTAATGTGATTCTTGACTGTAGGAGGATAGCTCAGTTGGTTTCCAGTGGAAAAAGAACCCCTTTAGGGCTGGATCTGTTCTAAATTTGGTATGTTTAATAAGGCAAGAGTTCTGAACAGTAGACTCAATTTTTTAGTTTTTAATTGGGCTGTCATTTCCTGCCCTGAGAATAACAGACCAAATTATAGTCAGCTCTTGATTATAAGTGGTTAAATTATATGGAAACCCAAAACTCCATTCCCTTCTGGCAGCAGGATTGGACAGGTTCAGAGGAAAGAGTACAGACAAGGTATGGTGAATAAGTAACTGATCTTAATGTAAATATATCTAGACTTGAATGCACAAATAGAACTGTCATTCAAAATGGAGTTTTTCATCTAAAGATAATTGGTTTATGAAAAAAGACCTTTTAAAGACTGAAATTTCATAGTAAATAAATTGAAAAAAAATTAGAGCAATCAGTTCTAAAATATGAAACTGAAAGTTATGCAAAAAGATTTCTTACATATAACAAAATTAAAGTTACAGTGCAACTCTTATGCTAATTCTTAGAATTAACAGAATTATTCAAACATTGATTTTCTTTTGTTTGATTTTTCCAACAAAATTATATGATGCTATTCACCTCACAGTATTCATTCCCAGCATGACTGTAAAGAAAATTATGGCAAAACTACTTTTATTATTTAGTAGTTTTCCCAAGGACTTTAGTGCTTTATTATAGTTGATTTACAATACTGTTAGTTTCCAGTGTGCAGCAGTGATTCAGTTATATATATATTTTTTCAGATTATTTTTCATTATAGGTTATTACAAGATATTGAATAGTTCCCTGTGCTATATAGTAAATCCTTGTTACTTATCTGTTTTACATATAGTAGTTTGTATCTTTTAGTCCCATACTCCTAACTTACCCCCTTTCCCGTTGGTAGCCATTAGTTTCTGTTCTCTGTGATTTTTTTGTTTTATATAGATTAACTTGTATTGTTTTTTAGACTCCACATATAAGTGAGAGCATACAGTATTTGGTTTTTTCTATATGACTTCACTTAGTATGATATTCTTTAGGTCCGTCCATGTTGCTGCAAATGGCAGTATGTCAATCTTTTATGGCTGAGTAATATTCCATTTTGTGTGTGTGTGTGTGTGTGTGTGTGTGTGTGTGTACCACATCTTAAACCAGCCCTCTGTCGATGGACACTTGGGTTGTTTCCATTGTCTTGGCTGTTGTAAATAGTGCTGCTAGATTTTTCATAGCATTCTTTCGAAACAAGTATCACATTATTATACTTAATGACTTTCTTTATCTTCAATTTTAATGGGCTTCATGTGTACAGATTTTCATCTGCCAGTGGTTTTAACTGTGATGTGAGCTGTTCAATGTCATTTTCAATAACTGCAAATATATTTAAAATTTAAATCCATGTGTGGGACAGATGCCACTGTTGAGTGGAAAGGAGGTTTGAATGGGAAACAAATCTTTAAGTGGTCAGTGCATCAATAAGTATCTTCACATTTTGGCAACTCAGATAATGAGGACCTTCTGTACACACCCTGGAAGTGACAACCCAGAAGTTATTACAGGTTTCTTGAGACTTGGGAATTGTCCACTAGGTAATGAACCACACAAGTCACTGCCCTCAATTTTCACTCCTTCCTTGCTTTGAGGTCTTACATTGATTTTAATTAATTGTGAAATATTCTACTTCTCTAGCCCTTGCTTAGCTAAAATGGCACCAGTTTTCAGCTTTCAGAGTTCCATTTTCTGACCATAATTCTTTTTTTTTTTTGGTGGTACGCGGGCCTCTCACTGTTGCAGTCTCTCCCGTTGCGGAGCACAGGCTCCGGACGCACAGGCTCAGCAGCCATGGCTCACGGGCCCAGCCGCTCCGCGGCATGTGGGATCTTCCCGGACCGGGGCATGAACCCGTGTCCCCTGCATCGGCAGGCGGATTCTCAACCACTGCGCCACCAGGGAAGCCCCATTTTCTGACCATAATTCTTATAATCAAAATTATTTTCTTTTATTCTTTTACCACAGTTTTTGTTTGTAGCACTTTTTGCAGTTTATAATTGTTTCTGTATGTTTCGTTGTTTAATACCTTTCCTCATTAGTTTATAATCTCCACGTGTTTATGAGTCATGTATATCTAGCACAGTACACTGCCTGTCACATAATAGGTATTCAGTAACTGTTGAGAATAGTTTGAATGAATTACTTTTGCCATAATTCATTTTGGACAAAGTTGGTTCTATCCACAGCTTGGCTATCTACTTGAACCACCAGATCTGATTTTTATTGACTTTTGGCTGTTTGACGAAAGCCAAATTTACCCTCAAAGGATTAAAATTTGTTTTTACTGAGATATATTTAAAGATAATGCTTTATATTTTAAAGGTAATTTCAAAAGAAAAGACACAAATTGTTTTTAATTACTGTAGCATCTTTAGAATTGCTTATTATATATAATTATAATTTGAATGTTTATTCTTGTGATGACATAAGGAAAAACCAGTAAAACTTAAAAATCTTTTGGGCTTCCCTGGTGGCGCAGTGGTTGAGAGTCCGCCTGCCGATGCGGGGGACACGGGTTCGTGCCCCGGTCCGGGAGGATCCCATATGCCGCGGAGCGGCTGGGCCCGTGAGCCATGGCCGCTGAGCCTGCGCGTCCGGAGCCTGTGCTCCACAACGGGAGAGGCCACAACAGTGAGAGGCCCGCATACCGCAAAAAAAAAAAAAAAAAAAAATCTTTTGATTTTGTTGACTTACTGAATGTCACAGAAGTCACCAGTGATTTCTTAATTGTTAAGACCATCATCTTTTCTACAGGTCTTATCCTACTGGGCCTCTTTTCATCATTTATTCCTATGGACTGTTTCTTCCGTCATAAACCTCTACCATTATTCTTCTTTCTTTCTGACCATTCCTTCTCAGTATGCTTCCCTGGCTCTTCTTCCTCCATCTGCCTTTTGAATGTTGTTGTTACCTAGGGTGTCATCTCCTAGCACTGCATATTCACTATGCATACTTCTGGGCAGTGACTTTTTGTGTGCATGGTTTTGTTTTTTTTTGTTTGTTTGTTTTTTTTAATTAAAACATCAATAGCAGTCACACTTTGGAACCCTGTTCTTGGTAGATTTAGTACTATTCTAAAAAGGTCAACTATGCTCAATAGCGATAACTACCAGTACAATTCTTTTTCTAAAGCTGCAGATTTCATATTTCCAATTGACTCCTTATACTTAAACTGTTCAAAATTTAAATTCATCTTTCTACCAAAATTGTCTCCCTCCCTTGGTGAATAGCAACACCCTCCATGAAAATTATCTGAACTTGAAACGTGTGTCATTCTCAGCTTCTTCACATCTCATCAGTCACCACATTCCACCATTTAACTTAGAGATAAATAAGGATCCAGCCCTCCATCGGAACTGCCTTACTTCTCGTCTATATCAGTTTTTTAAGGATTATTGCAAACCCATCCTAAATCATGGCTATCTCCATTCTTTACCTTTCCTGTCCTCTATTACAGCCTGAATTTTTTTTTTTCAAAAACATAGTTATTACTCATGCATGTAATGAAGAGTCTCTGATTCCTTGCTGCTTCATCAAAAGATGATATCTAGCCTCTTTGGCATAAAATGCTCTGTATTATTAAAATTC
The DNA here is from genome assembly GCF_002837175.3 of Physeter macrocephalus. Taxonomy (NCBI): domain Eukaryota; kingdom Metazoa; phylum Chordata; class Mammalia; order Artiodactyla; family Physeteridae; genus Physeter; species Physeter macrocephalus. Next base: position 56,962,470 of record NC_041220.1, read on the forward strand.
AGTTTTCAGCCATTTCATTTCCCTATGCTCAGCCTTACCAAATTTCTAGCTTTTTATTGACCACCCCATAACTGTCTGAAATGCCCCCTTTTCTTTTCTGCTTATCCTTAAGATTTGGTTTCAGATAGGGCTACTCTTAAGCTTTTTCACAATACAAGAAATACTCTCCTTGAGAATAGTGGAGCAGATAGAGTAGAAATAATCACGTATTATCAACGTCAAACTATATTCCAAGAGGAATTTTCTTCAATTTCTGATTTTCCAGATATTTATTCTTAATTCTCAATTAAAGGTTATATATGTCTTATTGTAGTTGTTAAGGATATGGATGCTGGAATCAGACCTCTTGTTTATATAGTAGCCTTACCAAGACCTTGGGCAAGTTACAGAATATCTGTGCCTCATTCCTTATCTGTAAAATATGAGTAAGAATAGTATTTATCTCACGCTGTTGATGTGGGTAGTTAAATGAGGTAATTCACGAAAAGTGCTTAAGTTCAGTGTTTAACTTTGAAACCACTAAATCGCATTTTAAAACTCCTGAAATAAATTAAACTTCAGAAAATATCCATCATGCAGCAATCACTACATATTCTCATTTAATGTAGTGTGTGTTAAAATAGTTTTAAAAAGCCTTTTCAAGTGCTAGTATAAGGACTTCTGCCAGATTGCATACTAATCACTTAAGGGACCCTGATTCTTGGGTCCTAATTCCAAAGATTCTGAATTAGAAGTCAGGATGAAGCAAAGAACTTGAATATTTTGTTGTTTTTTTCAAACTCCTCTGTAACACGTATCAGTCTTAAGAAAAAAATATTAATTTCCATTAAGGAAAACTAATAAACCCATTAATCAGTGCTGTGCTTACCTTATTATATGAAGCATTGCTAATTTTAAAAAAATGCTTTTAATTATAGGTGATGGCATATTCTTCACTGAGCCTAGATCTCTATACTTAAGAACAAGAAGAATCAATAAAAACAGTAGGAATTCATACATATCTTATTTCATTCATGGGCTTTGATATTAATCAAATATAGCTTCAAAATGAAAAGTAATCTTGATAAAAGAAATACAGTAATATCTGGTTCATTAATCTTTAATTTCCTCCATTTTAGAAGGTCTGGTTATAAAATGTGAACTACAGAATTTTTACGTTGTTGCACATATTTTAGAATTACAACCACTTTAACATTATTTTTAGTTAATTATAATGAGGAAAAAAATCACGTTTAAAGATTTATTACATTACATAAACTGTTTAACTTGTAAAAACAGGATTGATTTACTGCTAAAAATGTTAAAGAAAAGATTCATTCAGACACCTATACACTCACTCACATTTGCACACGTTCTTTGACTTATCTCATAGGCTATCAGGGATTTGGGACAAAGAGCTTGGATTTTCTGTACCTAAGGATGGTCTCAGTTATGTGTGTTTAAAGGACAGTTCCTGCATTTAAGTGGATTCTGAACCCTTCTTTAAATCTAGTTTTGTTCCAAAACAGCTTTAGATAGCACCTGTTCAATAGTTTTGTTCCAAAACAGCTTTAGATAGCACCTGTTCAATGAAACAATCTTTAGGCTCATTTCTGTGATTACTTTAAAAATATCTGTTATTTCAGAGTCTTTTGCTTTTCCAAAGTAATATCTATTGCTTATCTGGACTAGAGCAATTTGGTATATCATTCCTGGTTATATAAATCTTTGTTGATCTGTAACTCTGCTTTTGCAAAACAGCCCTTTTGTTTCTTTTTCTTCATTCTCCCAGGTCTCTTCTTGCACATCAGTATTTAATGTGTTAATTATCATACGCATTATGGTATATTCAATAATACTCCATTACAAGATACTATTTTACTTTGTTCAGCCAGAAGTAGAGATACACTTTGTGCTTGCCTGTTACCTTAAAGAGCAGAAATAAATACCTTGAACTATGAAGAAATATGGAGCTGTTTATTTTTATTTTAACCCTCAGAAAAATATTGGTGCTAAATTCTTTGTGTAAAAAAAATAGAGCTTCTTAGTCATTTGGAACATGTTTTAAGAATTGACAAGTAATGTTCGCAATTTTTCAGGTAATGATCCTCATAACAGGTGCACACAAGGCATTTGCTCTCTACAAAGCAATAGAAGAAGGAGTCAATCACATGTGGACTGTTTCAGCTTTCCAGCAACATCCCCGAACTATTTTTGTATGTGATGAAGATGCTACTTTAGAATTAAGAGTTAAAACTGTGAAATACTTTAAAGGTGAGCACTGAAATTTCAAAAGCAGACTGGGAGAATGTTCCATTGTAGATGACAATTAAAACTTAGTATGATTGGGGAGTTACATCCTGCACTGTGGCCTATTGAAAACTGGCACTGTGCTGAGGATTAGAAATGTCTCACTTCAGATAATACTAGCTTTCAAAGTAATTTCCTAATATTTTTTCTTGAAGAAAACCTCTTCAATCTATATTTTCAGTAAACAAGATGTTTCTTGAAATCCAAAATTAAATATTTTACTTTCATATTGAATATACAAGATTTAGTAGCCCAAAAGGAAATGTATATATGTCCTTCCTAATTTTTTCATTGTTTACCTGTCCCACCCTAACCTCTCAGCTATGTTTAGAATGAAATCAGGGGATAAGATGGGTTGCCCACTATCTCATTTAATCTTCACAATAAATTTTGCTAAATGTCAAAACAGTATGGAATAAACTCTGCAAGTAAGCAGGAGTTTGCCCAGACTTCTGCATATTTATCTTCCTTTTGCTTCTTCCTACAGTCTAGTTCAGTAATTTTTAAACTTTACCATACCATGTATATATATACACACACACACGTACGTATATATATATACATATATATATATATAAAACCATATATACCTGCTGTGATAGGTGTTTAAGAGATTTTCAAGGACACTTTTGAATACACTCAGTTTAGAAGTCATTCCCTGCTTGAGTCAACTCCACATATAAATACACACACATAAACAAGCTGTATAAATAGGTACTCTTTACAAAGCACCTGTATTTATATAGCTGATATGAAAATATTATGTAATTAGTCATATATATAGTTCAATAATTCACAAAGTATGTAATAAGTGTACTACTGATACTGTATGAATGAAAATACGTTTTAAATCTTTTTACTCCAATAAAAGGTGTTAAAGGTTTCCTTAGTGTTAAGCACTTAGATTACTTCCAGTCATTTATATTTTTATCAGTTAAATTACCAGTTTTTTAACCAAGTCACAAATATACCAAATTAAACTGAAAATTGTTAGCTTGTTAGTAATTTGACAGATAAAAGCAGAGAATAGCTCAGTTATGGGTTGTAAGATAGAGCTCTTAGATGGCATTTTACCCATATATTTCCATGTAGTCCAGGTTTCATCACAAATATTAGATTCCTTGAAAAAGTTAATAGAAGGAATCTTCATTATCCACATATTTTAATAACAGTTTTGAGGAGATTCATTTAACATTGTCATTTTCTAGCACCAGTAATCCCCAGATAAACCCCTATACTTGTCTGATTTTTGTCAGTTTGGTTTTTATCAGAAAATTTTTACATTTTAGTGAAGTAAACATTTAATAATAATAGCCAGTAGTTATATGACCAGGTGCTATTCTAAGCATATTATACTTACTGATTTACTTAAATCTCACAATTCTATGACATGGGTACTCTTATAATCCCATTTATAGATGAAGTAACAGGTTTAGTGGGGATGTTAAAGTCACTTAGAAATTATTTTCCAGTGGAGCTGTATATATTTCTGAAGAGATTAAGGACATCAGGCTCTGTCAGGATGCCTCCTTCAATATGGAGAAAAATGGATTTGTGATATTGTTGTGGGCTAAATATAGACCTCATTTTACAGTAAGGTATTTTGATATTAGGTAGAATGACTTCATAAATTTATACGTTATAAATGTAGTTTTATGTATTTGCCATATCCTCATTATTATATCACTGCAAGGTATACTGGAGGAAATGAATCCCTTAGTTATAACCTGTAATTCTTCAAATACCATTCACATCACTACTGTTTCTTCTGCCATCCCTTTAAAAGTGTCAACAGGAATCTTAAAGGATTCTAATTATTTAGCTATTGAAGTCTAGGTTAACTACATCTAAAACAATAAAAATCATTAGCATATGGAAGTTTATTTCAGTATATATCTTTTGAAAGATGTAAGTAAATCACAGGAAAACATTTTAATAATTTGTTTTATTCTAGTTTTTTGGTTTTTAAAAAATAAAACCTATGTTTTATGTCCTAAGATAATATATTTTCAAGACATCATCATCATGGTGAACATTTTGTTTTGTTTTGTTTTATCCTTTTTAGGCCCTACTCCAATAGCTTGATAGAGGTTGAATGAATTCACATTGAACCAAACTATAAAATCTATTATATTTAACTTTTCTTCTTCAAGCAACATCAGAAAGTCTATGCATTTTTATCAGTACTCATTAGAATTTACTTCTGTTTATGATTTAAGTAGCAATTATTTATTTTTATCACATTCTTGGTAGAACATTGTCAGTTTTTACCTTTAGTCATAGTAAACTCTTGATTATTCAGAAAGTACTAAAATTTCCAAAATTATTTTTAGTTTGTAACTAGCTTTATGTTATGTACAAGTTACAGCCAGTGTTCAGTTTTAAAAAAACTTTACAAAGGAGTTGGATTTTTAATGTTTATCCTGATGTTTTAAGTTGTGTGTTTTTAAGCTCTAATGTATTCTTTCCATGATCAAAGCTTTAAGTGAATGATAGATGAATTATATCAAGTAGAATGATCCTCAAAGAGCTGATACACTGGAAGAGGTGTATCTTCTAAACCACATGGCTGAGATTACCATTTCTTTGTTGTCCCCTCTCTTGGGTCTGTCCAATCTCCATTTTGCTGCTTTTTACATACTGGTTGTTAAACTTTTCAGTTAAATATTGTTTTAAATAAGATTGGTTCTATTTAGAGATAATCATCTGGTAAATATTTTTCATTAGCAGATATCTTTTACAGTATAAAAAAATTACCCTTTAATGTTTATTTTTGGTAAATGTAAACTATATTTTCCAGTTAGTGTCATCAGCCAAGAAACATGGGTTACAGTGCCTTCAAGTACATTGTCTCATGTGTTGTTATACCTGAAAGAAGTACAAGTTATCCCTGCCTGAAAGTAGTTGGCATTCTTCATAAAACTGGCTAAGTGATTTGAGAAAATAAAATGTAGCTCCATGAAGGTAGGGACTTTAGTTTTGGTTCATTGCAATAGTTCAGCATCTCCAAGGGTACTACCTACCTAGTACACTGGAGACACTTGGTAAATTCTAGGTAGTTGGGCAGGTAGATAGATGACACATGACATTGATACCATTTCAGTTTAAGTGCTAAATTATGTAAATCACTGTGAGGTAGATAGATGACACATGACATTGATACCATTTCAGTTTAAGTGCTAAATTATGTAAATCACTGTGAAGTCCAAGGGATGTTAAGGGAGAGATTTTTATAGTTAAATAGTAGTTGATGAAAACTTGAATTGAGCTGATGGGACTGAGAGCTGTAGAAGATGGTAACACTTAGATTTGAAGAGAATGCCATAATCAACAGCACAGGTGTAAGGATGAGCTAACACAGTCGCAGAAAAAGTTCCTCTTAATAGAGAACAAAGTATACCGATAAAATGGGCCTAGCTTATACTTTAAAAACAAAATTAAGAGTGAAAAGGCAAATGAGGGCTTGCATATCAGTGGCCTTTCAAAAGGGTATTGGGGGGGAGGGGTTATTAGCCCTGAGAAAAATATTCTTATGTATTAACATTTTTTGAGCAAAGAACAAATGCCAATAAATCAGTGTGCTTCAAATCCAGCCTTCGAGATAGTTTGCATAAAACAGTCTAATGAATGAAGTATTTGTTGGTTTGTCCACATACTCATGGATTTTTATCACAGGCTTTTTGTCTGCACTGGTAAGCATGGAAGGGAGGGTTATATAACTTTATGGAACTGTCACTATAGAAACATTCAAGTATCAGAGATTACATTATCAAACATCATTATAAGACTTTTATGCACTATGTTGAGTATACTGCTTTCTTTTTTGAATTTTTGAGCTGAGGTTACTCCATTTTATAAATAAGGCCAGGTGGATAAATGGCTGCCATATACCTGAGGTGGAGGCAGAACCGATCAAGTGCCTTTACGCTTAGTTTGGTACTTTTTATACATAATTCTTTCATTTCCTGGGTTAGCTGTGCTCCTTGTTTTGCTTTCTTCAAACTCTTCCCATTACTTATTTTAACCTTTTGACCCTTCTGTCCCTCCAGCTGCATGGAAGGCTTAACTTCACTCCCTCCACAGTCCTACCTCCAAGATTTTAAATTTATCCTAATCGTTAAGCATCCTTTCCTTTCATGTCTAGCCATTCTGCCAGTGCCCTTGATACTTTTCTGTCTTCAGGACCTTGAACTACAGAATCTTGGTCTCTGCTCCCTCCTTTTCTCCTGCCTCCTTTTGAACAATATATGTTCTAGATTCATTTTAAATTAAAAAAAAGCTTCCAGAGACCATCTCACTGAATCTTCACAGATTTTTTAAAGTAAATGTTTCTTGAGCTTCCAACATGTATCATGACCTTTATAGACTCAGGACTTAGAGCAGTAAATTTAAGGTCCTGGACCTCAGATTCTAGTTGGAGACATGGTAGGAAAAACATTTTCTAAGAGTGAAAATTGCTCTAAAGAAAGTGAAATAGTAATTCATTATAAGGTGACATTTGGGCTGAGACCCAAAAGCCAAAAGGAGACAGATAATCATGCTTTGCTCAGGGAGAAGAGCATTCCAGGCTGAACAAGACAGCAAATATAAGGACCCTGTATTGTAACCAAGCTTAGCCTTTCTGAGGTAATAGCAACAAAGCCAGGGTTGAGTGTAACACAAACGGGGGAGAGTGGGGAGGACATGAGATCAGAAGGATAAACGAAGACAACAGAATAAAATCTAAATTATATTCTAAGTGACCAGAGCAACTGGAGAATTTTAAGTTGGGAAATGGTATAATCTAGCTTCTGTTTTTAGAAAAATTGGACAACGGGAAGTGATCAAAGTAGGGTGCTGAGTTTGTAATCAGATTAGAGATGAAAGTGGCTTCAACTAAGGGCAGTAGCTGTGGAGATGAAGAAATGTAGCTAATTTGGGATATATCAATCAGTATTTTGAAAGTAGTGGCCACCAGTCTTGCTGCTGAATATAAAAAGGAAAGAGAAAAAAATCAACAGTGAATTTCAGTTGTCTGGCTTTAGCAGCTCATCAGAGGGTAACACCATATACCAATATTTTTAAAGAAGTGGTTTAGAAGGGGAAAATGGGTCTGGATGTTGTTAACAAGTTTGAGGTGCTGATTAGACACTGAAGTGAGCTGTTGAGTTAATTAGCATTCTCTCTTTCAATTTCACGAGTGAATATTTCTCTCTCCTCCTTGTAAGACTGTTCCACTCCTGGTTTTTCTCCTACTACATGTATACTTAAGTGTTCTTTGCATGTCCCTTTGCTTATCTCTTAAAAGTGGGTCTTCACAGTTTGGATTTTAGAGTGCTTTTGCAGCCTTTCTGACAAAGAACACCTTACTAACAAGTACCCTGTCTCCTGGATCCAGTAATCCCATTTCCTAAGAAAACCACATTGTGAGTCCCTTTCCCCAGCCTCCATGTTCTTAACCTGGTAAATTTAACTGATTTCTTTAACCTGCACAATATAAAATCTTTAGTTCATTAATTGGGACAATTTATTTCCCCAAAGAAATACGATACATGTGCATTAAGACATGAGTAACTGGAATATATTTCCCAAGAAGCTTTAATAAAATTAAGAAGTTTAGAGGCATACCAACTATAAGATGAAATTTAAATGTACTTGGAAATTGATATTTAGGTTATCTTATTTTATTAAACCTCTCTGTGTGGCTTGTAATCAACCCGTTGTAAATACACATGTCAAAATAGTGGAAAATAATTTGCCAGATGAATGGATAGGGTAATATATTAGAGAACTAATGTAACAACAGTTCTGAGCCCCTTGTTGGGAGTCTGTTAGATTAACTGGCAGAGGGTCAAACTCAACAGACTTTTAGATGTAATAAGTATTCAAATTTGTTATTTTGTCATACTGAAGGAAGTTCTAAAGACAAGAACTGCCCCTACTTCTGGTTACTCACAAAGAAACTGTACCCATTCCAGATCCATGGTTTCATAAATAACTAAATTGATATTTGCTAGGTAGTTAAAACTAAACATTCTGAAACATTTCTATTTGCATTTTTCCAATAAATTTAACTTTGTATTAGATGGGAGCCAGTATACTTGTATTTTAATATTAAATCTTTTGTTTTCTAAATGAGATATAGTTCAAAATCAGAAATACAACTAGAACTGTGCTTTTCTTCTTTAAGGTTTAATGCATGTGCACAATAAACTTGTGGATCCACTGTACAGTATGAAAGAAGCAAATTGAAGGAGACTGGATCAAAATTCTGCTTGAATGAACAGAACACTTTTATACATAGATGAATTTTCAGCTATGCAATATGATAAAACTTGGGGAATTTTTGAATATTATCATTTTTGAAGTCTAATATCTATATGTTAAACATTCCATATTTACAATGTGTCCATTTTATACTAGGGTTTAGATGTAATTGGCTCTCACAATTGACCAGCTAGTTGTTACAGAAGCCACAGTCACTCTATAACATACCACAGAAATGAAATGTCTGCCTGTTTACAAATTTTAAGTCATTTTAAAGGTGAAAGTTCTGTACATAAAGTACCATTTATATGACTCCAGTGGCATTATTAGATTTTAATTTTTTAATCACAGGAAGACACTCCAAGCCTTTCAGGTATCAAACCACTATCATTGCAAGCCTTTACTTCCGGAATGCTATCTTTATAGTCTCTCTGCACAAGCTTTCTGCACGTGGTTGCCTTAGTCATCTTCCTGCAGTAGCATCTGGACATCAAAAGTCCTGCTATATATTGTTGGTACAGAAAATTTGAAGAGACTGCAGTGCCTAAAAGTACAGTTTACGTCCTTTTGGAAAGTATGTGTAAGTGCATGTTTTTTGTGCACCACCTTCTGTAGCACTTTTTTAAACAAATGTGCTCTTATTTTTATTTAATGACTTGGGTTCATGCACTTAATTTAAGTATTTTTGGCAATTAGGAGCTTTATACCTAGCAACACACTTAAGGAAATTTTTTTGAAGAAAATTTTCTGATTATCATTAAACTTCATAAATAGTTAGCTTTATTCCTTACATATATATAATGTCTAAAAGGATGAAGTATAATATAAAATTACTGTAAACTATTTTAGATTGCCATAACAACTTGCATTATTAAATTGCAAATAAAAGTATATTGTTTTCTATCTTTAACTCAAATAAAGCTTATAATAAACAATTGTAAGTTATCTAAATTTTATTTCCAACAGTGAAATTGAACACATACATCTGAAAGATTCTAACAATTAACAGTAGCTATGAGCTTGTGTTTACTTTTTATTTGTTGTCATTATGCAGTTAGATTTAAATTAAAAGACAATGTCTCTGCCTATAATTCTTAGTTCTGCTCCTTGGCGAGTAAAATATGCTTCCCTTTCTCTGCATATTTTGCTTTTTATAAGTCCACCTAGTAGAAGCATCACTTACATACCTGCTTAATTGCCTACGTGATTGAAATGTATTTACAGTTAAGTTCCTTAAAACATTTAAATAGCAAATTTAAAAATAAATAGGACTGTTAGGATAAAACATGCTGCTTTAATTCTAGATAATGAATTGTAATAGCCTTAAGTATTATAAATGGTTTTTGAACAGTAAGTGAAATCAGTATTATCTCCCAGTCCCACACTTGGTAATAAAGTATTGGTTAGTGCAAACTACGTTAGAAGGTCATATAGTTTAGTGAAAAAGCTAAAGATTGGTGCACGGTTCAGCTGTTATTTCTGTGCTTTAAATGCTAGCTGAAACAGAGTCTAAAATCTCCTTTCCATCACTGCCCTTTAAGTTCGAAGTCCATATACTCAAGGTCCACAGCAAACTGCTTTCCTGCCACTTTAACTCCCTAACTCAGGAGCTAAGCTGCTGTTAAGCAAAAAACTAAGTCTATTGAAGATATTTCCACAAGAGGCAATAAAGCATGGTAGCTAAGAACTGGGGTTTGGAGAAAGAAACCACTGTTTGAATCCCAGCTGTCAAGAACTGTGATGTTGTTGGACAATACTGATACATAAGTCTGAGCTTCTTCCCCTGTGAAATGGGATGGTAATGGTGCCTATACCTCCATTGCCATGTAGTTTGAATGAGGGAATTGTCTGTAGAGCTCAGCACAGTGGCTGTCACATATTAAACTCAATAAATGGTGGCTATTCTAATACTAATAGTTTATGTTATTTTAACATACACAAAAATCTTAGTAATATAAGGCCCTCTGGGAGATACACAACTCTCAATCATGTTTAGTAGAGTGACCAGGGGAGACAACTTAAGAGTATGCTAAAAAATCTGGAAAATACTTTTTGTACTACTATTACTACAAGTAAAATGCAAGAGGGAAGAGATATGGGAACATATGTATAACTAATTCACTTTGTGGTAAAGCAGAAACTAACACACCACTGTAAAGCAATTATACTCCAATAAAGATGTTAAAAAAATTAAATTAAAAAAAAGAGGTTAAAGGGGAAAAAAAAGTATCCAAACTGTAAGCATACTAATAAGACACAAATACTAAATAGTAGACACACCGTACATACTATGTGCCAGGTACCAATTTGTAACTTTCCCCTGGCAATAATGGTAGAACATCTTGTCTTAGAAATTACATTAAAATGCTTTTCTAGTTTCAAAAATACTGCCATTTTCTAAAATATTGATACTTTGGTAATGAGATCTCATAATTCATCTGTTCTACCAGAGCTAGAAGAACTAGGGAAGACAGTTGATTAATTTATGTAACTAGGACTAAGCCACAGGTTATTTAACCTCCATACACAATTTTAGGTAAATCCCCGCTATCTGAATTTATAATTATCTCATTAACAACCTTGTATAAAATTTATCACTGATAGTCTTATCCCTAGAATACATTAACCTCATTCAATTCATTCAAAGTAAAGGACAAAAATCAATGGCTAAATTATTTTATCTTACTGTAATACAATCTGCCCTCTGGTTTGTTTATTGACTGAGTAGACATGCTTTGAAAGTAAGACAACCGTTTACTGGCTATGTGACCTTAAGTAAGTTATTTACTCAGTCTCCTCAATTATGAAATCTGGGCAATAATTATTAAACTGTCATTAGTAACAGCTGCTGCTAATATCAAACATCTATCACTTTGCACAAATGCATTTTAATTCTCAGAATAAGACAGCCCCTATCATTTTAATTTATATGCATATGTAAACTGTCTAGTTTCAAAGTAACATCTGTAAAAATTTTATGAAAAACTAGAGCACATGTCTAGATGCTATGATATTTGAATATTTAACAGATTCATATATATCTAAATATATCCATCTAACAAGTTGATACTTAAGGTGATTATGAAAATATTTTATCTTGGGCTTGAAACTAGATAGACTCAAGTACGGGGCCTTTTAGTGTGAGTAAGGAATATGCTTGAAAAATTAAGATTCACTGAGCACTGACTAGGTGTCATGCAGTCTTCTGAATAGTTTAAACATATTTCATTTAATGTTCACAACCTATGGAGGTAAGTAATAGTATAATCCTGATTTTACTAAAGAGTAAATAGACAAAGAGAGGGTAATTTGGCCAACGTCACTTTGCCTAGTGAGTGGTGGAACAGAAATTTGAAACCAGGCAATATGGCTTCAGAATCTATGCTCTTATCCACCCATGACTCTCTTTCAAAGAAAAGCCAAGAGGTTATTTAAAACAAAACCTGGAAAGTAACAAGCAAATTTTATAATTTTCATTCTGTTGTGTTCAACATATTATAAATTATGAAGAAAAATTAAAAGATACACAATTTTTAATTTATGAAAATTCCTTATATTTTCCCACCAATTATTTATCAGATCTGTGTTTTCAAAACTTTTATAAAAGCATCTTTTGGAACTTCAACGTTGCCAACTTTCCTTAGTTTTTTCTTTCCTTCTGTTTGTCTCTTCAAAAGTTTCATTTTTCGGGTAATATCACCACCATACTGAAAAACATTTTTAAAAACTACAAGTCCAAATCACTCCACAGAAAAATAATCCTACAATTACCTAGAGACATCAATACAATTACAAAAACTTTACAATTATTATCCATGAAGTAGACACCTGCAAAGTGTCTGCCTAAGGGTAACTTCCAAAGTTACCTCCAAGCAGATCCTAATTTTACTGTCTTCTCAAAAGAATGATAAAGGCTTTATTTATTTGTTTTTGGAAGGAGATGAAGATCCTCAAGGAAACCCAGTACAACATTATGCATGTCAAGGAAAAGTTATCCATCTCCTTACTGATTCAAGGGCTTGAAATTTTAGATTATATAGCTGTAGTCTAATACAGAGACTCACATAGGCTTAAATGTGTCAGTCCCTATGCTAAGGATTTAGAAAAAGCATTTATCATTTAATTCTCATAATAACTTTAATCTTTTTTTTTTAATAGATGAAATAGCAAACTTGGCAAAGTAATGCAGGAGAGATGGGTTTCAATTTCAGTTTCAACTCCCATTGTAAGACATAGTTATTGTCTTCAAAATCTGTCCTTATAAATTAAAACAATAAAACATTATCCTGATCATAACTGTTATAAAAATGTTCTTAGATAGTTGCACATAAGGAAAATTTTTAAAAGATGGGAAAATGTGATCAAAATGAGTATGCTATTATTAAAGTCAAGATGAAGTTTACCTATTTAAAAAGAAAACGTGGAGATGAGATAAAGGGTATTATAAAAACCAACAATGGAAACCAATGTATTTATACCCCCTCTGATTCTAAACTTATAAAATAAATATATTACAAAATAGAACATGTAGATACGTACGCATTTTGCCAAAACATTTTTCCTATAGGCTTTCACACTGTAAACGAGAAAGTTTTGTATAAGTACATAACTTATACTATTTAAAAGTACTTATTTTCAAAATCAGTCTCCCCTTTAGTAAAGATATTAACATCAGGTCATGCCTATATAAAATTGCCATAAGCAAATAATTAGATAGCTTAAATGCTCTTGTATTTATTTTCATATATTTGGAATAAAATAGAAAATTAATTCAACATGAATATCAACACAAACTTTGTTAAGAATACAAAAAGTTCAAGGCTTGTGGGCAGTCTTGAAGAGGTCAAATTTAAGCATGGTGTGAGCTTGATTACAACAATTATAAAAGGTCATTTCCAGCTCAACCTAAAAATACTACTACTACTACCACTACCAAAAAACCTAAAATGGTTATTATCTCATTACTAACTCTACCGAATGTGGGTCAAGAGTGACTAGGAATATAAAGAACAATATATTTTATAAAACACATTTCAGGGAAAACAAAATAATTTTAATATAGTCATTTAAGCAACAATAATCTATTTCTATAATGTATCTGAGAAATTTGGAGGATCAAAATTTAAAAATAGCTCCACTTTTTTGTATTCCATAAGAAGATATAAAAGTCTTCTTTTTCTTTAAGGTATTCTCTACCTCAGCACATTTATGTTTGAATGATTATTTGCTAACTTTTAAATTGCATTTTCCTGGATGTTCCCTTATTATAAATAAATTTCACTCTGCCTAATCTCTGGGCAGTTATGAAACACAAAATAACTAAAGCAAAATGGTGTTAGGAAATGAAATTCACTGCAAATACAGGCTTACAATTTATCCCAAGACTACTGCAAACCCCTGAAGCCTAACATGATACCAGCATTCCTCTCTCACCTTTACAATTTACAACCTGACTAGCTCCGAGGAAGTGATATTAAATGCTTCAAGTAAAAATCATAATTTAGTTTTGTCTTTTGGAAGAATTACCTCCAAAACCTTTTTAATTCCAGTTCCTATTAGTTTATAATCTACTTAAAGGGATAAAACCATAAAAACTTTACAGAAATTCATTAACCATGAAATTCAGTGGGGTCACTGAATAAAATAAATGGAAATAAAACTCCTTGCAGCATATATACTAATAACTACATAATTATCACCCAAAAGTGTCATATAAGTAATTCAAAGTAACAGTTATCACTTTAGTAGAATTAAGAGATTAATGTTTCTGTAAGTAGGAATAAAGTTTAGGACAATGTTAAGTTTTTTAATATTCTTTCATTTTCTGTGTATATCACTGCTAAAACCAACCAGGGTTGGTTGAAAAATGCATTTCAACTCACGTTTCTCTTGCAATGATTTTGCTTCCAAGAGCAGCTTGAATTGCTATCTCAAACAGCTGCCTAGGAAGAGAATCCTTCAGACGTTCACATATGGCTTTGCCAGCAGCGTATGCTTTGTCTCTGAGATAGAAAAAATGCAGTTATTCACATATCTTCAATAAGAATATTTAAAGTAGCTTTCCAGTTAATATGCATAGTCAATGTAAAGGCTATTAAGGAGATACAAATGGAACTTGTTTAACATAAGCATCACTTAATCTCTGAATCATATATGACCTTTCTGATTGCAAAACTAACAATCTATTACAGAAAATCTAGCAAAACATACAGGAGAATAAAAACCATCCTTGATGGGCTTCCCTCACCCATAGAATACCACTGTAAAACATTCTAGAATGTTTGTTAAACATATATCCATCCTTGTAGTTATTTTTCTGCATACATATTTATATTTGTTTTTTACAGTTTGGATCATAGTGTTTATGATATATTCTACCCTTTTTTACTTAATAGACATTTTTTACATCGCCAAATATTACTCTACAATTTAATTTTAATGGCTTAATAGATTATTATATGGGTGCCCCATAATTTATTTTAACCAATCCACTATTTCTTGAACACACAGGGGATTTCATTTTTCATTATTATAAAAGTTTTAATGAAAATAAAAAACTTTTTGTTCTCAATTCTAAATTTATCATAGTTTAAAAAACATTTTCGGGCTTCCCTGGTGGCGCAGTGGTTGGGAGTCCGCCTGCCGATGCAGGGGACGCGGGTTCGTGACCCAGTCCGGGAAGATCCCACGTGCCGCGGAGCGGCTGGTCCCGTGGGCCATGGCTGCTGGGCCTGCGCGTCCGGAGCCTGTGCTCCGCGGCGGGAGGGGCCACAGCAGTGAGAGGCCCGCGTACCGCAAAAAAACCAAACAAACAAAAAAAACATTTTCTTTTACTTTGTCTCATGTGGTAAGGGAAACATTTCTTTCCATGACACTACTATTTTTGGCTATTGTAATTCTGTTCTCCTTTTAACAGTTTGGAAAGAGAAGCAAGGAAAAAGAATGGAAGGAAAAACTAGTACATGGAAATTTAATTACCTTTAAGTTTTCAAAATGTAGCTGTCAAATAAAAATGAGCAACCAATAATTAAATGAAAACATATCAAAAAGTGGGTACTTTCACATTCTGTGATTAGTTTCTATTCAACTTACTTGTGTACAACAGTTACTAGCTCTTCTACAATATTTCCATTCAGTAGAATATCCAGTTTTACAAGTTCTGCAGTCTGGTAGCCTGCATCTTCATAGTCAAAACTAACAAGGAAAAATGTCCAAGTGATAGATAAATACTATATGTCCCAAGAGATTACATTTTTTTTTTCTTTTCAACATATCTTTTTTCTACCTCCTGCCATATCCTTCCCAAAAGATCTAACTTTCAAACAAAATGTTACATATAAATTTCAGATGAATGGATCTACATGACCACAGTAAGGAACAAACTTCCTCATCTTTTTACATTTATGAAATTAGGTACAAAAATCAAGGGGAACGTGCTGTACTGAAGGAAGGGGAAAAAACTGTGAAGCCAGGCTAGGAAAATGGATCACTGAAAGAAAATGTCACCTACCCAATGTTCCCTCCTAGCAGCTGGCTGGCTGTAGACAACAGTATATTCTAGTGAGTCATTCTCAGACTCATGAGTTGGGTTTCTTTTTAGTTTTCTATTACCAGTTAAATAAATGCTATGACAGTGCTAAGCAGCCATTAATAAATGAGACTTCTGGACTTCATATATGGCTCTTCAGTGTGAACCTTCACAGGGCTTTTTTGAGAATGAAATGAGTTAATACATGTAAAGCACTTGAACAGCCTAGTACATAAAAAGTGTTAAGAATAG
The DNA here is from genome assembly GCF_002837175.3 of Physeter macrocephalus. Lineage (NCBI taxonomy): Eukaryota > Metazoa > Chordata > Mammalia > Artiodactyla > Physeteridae > Physeter > Physeter macrocephalus. The sequence goes on from NC_041220.1 coordinate 56,978,785, forward strand.
AGCCTAGCTGAGCACAATAAGCATTTAGTGTCAACTATTTCTATTAACGATATGGTCAAAGCTTAAAGTGCTAATCACAACAGGTTTAACTTACAAAACTGATGTCTTCTGAGAAAGAAAATTTCAATTATGCTTTCATGTCTTTGCAGTTATGGACGAGAACATGTGTATTCCTCCTGCCTTAATTTTAAAACAAAACGGTGCCTAGAGTTGCAAATGTTTGGCTTCGAAAGGTTTTCAGCAGGAAGGTCACTACGTGACACTAATACTCTCTAAAACCTGATTACTGTATAAAGTGTTGCCAAAATCCTTTCTTTTTTTCAACAAACATCATTAATCATATACTATATAAAGGTACCATGTTAAGTACTATGCAGAATAAGAGGAGATAAGACATAGACTTAGTCCCTAGACTTTCCACCTTGTTTGTAGCTTTATAATTTTCTATGCTCCAAAGTCTTAGAATTTCAATTTTTTAGAATATGAAAAATTATCCACATGCATTTTTGAACATAAGAATTACCTTAATTTTGGAAGCTGAAATTATTTTTACATAGTTCAAAATAAACCATGTTCTCTCACTTAATGTGAAATATATTTAATTTTCCAAGCTAAAAGATTTTTAAGACCACTTAACTCAGAAAGTGGTACCCAAATGCAAACTAGAATTTAGACTTTTGTTAAAAGTGTTATAAACACTTAGTAATCATTCTTTTAATTATAGTAATTGTTTAACAACTTGCTGCCTCAATTCAGTTTATTTTAAATTACATTGCTACTTATTTGCTCAAGCTCTTGTCTGAAAGAAGACATAGGAAAAAAATTCGGTGACGTATTAGAAAAAATAAATTCTCAATACAAATAAACAAAGAACATTCCTTTGCATCATGAGTTATGCTGACTCTCTTCACTGAAAAGCTCATTTCACAAAATAAACTTCCAGGTCACTGTAGCATGTTCTTCAAAATGCTGGGATTTTTCTTTGAATGTTAATTTTAAGTATGAATGCACATTCATGCATGTTTTACAGATGTGAACATTCACTTTTCCATCAACTTCCCCATTATCTTTTACATTTCCTTTATATCCTAGTATATGCTATCCAGTAACGTAGGCTTTTAGGACACTAAGGGCACCTAGAGTTATTTGCCTTAACAAAAAATACTCCCACAATGCTATACTCTTCCTTCAGTTTTACCAGGCTGTTCCTCCATGTACTTTTATGGGATAAGATAATGGTTTTCATGATACAGACCACTTATTCCTGAGAAGACCAAGTTATTGAAGTGTTCACAAATACAGGGGCACACCTAGCATTTTTTACAGACTAAATATGTACTTCTATTTTCCAAATGTACACAGATGCTCCTAGGATTACATAACATACAAATACATTTTAAAAGTGTCACTGAGGTCATAGTAGCTTTTTCAAATTATTATAATTTTTAATCGACATACAGGAGTACAACTCCTCTCATGAACAGGGCACTAAAATTTTTGCCATTAAGAGAGGAGTAATAGTTTGATGAATCAAAGAAATTCACTCTTCCATTAAGCAAATTACAAGTACTCTGTAACACCTATAAAGTTGCTCCAAGCTTTTCTAACCTTACAGTGTGATTCTCAACCATCTTCAAGATCACTGAGATTAAATAAGTGGAGTATTAGTAAACACTTGCTGGTCAGTATTTCAAAAAAAATTGTCCAAGTATCAGAGTTTCTCATTAAATTTTTACCTAGCATATCCAGAAGACAGAGATTTCAAAGAATCATAAAAATCCACCACAATTTCATTCAAAGGGAAGAGATATTTAAGCATTATTCTATTTTGATCAATATACATCATATTCTTCTGAACTGCTCTTCGAGCCTGAAAAGGGAATAAAAAATGTATTGAATGATAACCTATTCAAATAATGGTTTATTTAATGAATATAGAAAGATGTCAATTATCAACTTTAAAGAGTGGGCAAAATGAAGGAATATTTTTTTAATGATCTAGTAAAAACATCTGATCAATATTTATAATACAGGAAGAACCATTTTGTATCTCAATTACAATATATTTGCTACCAAAGCTTTTAATCCTTTTTATCAAACTACTTTGTCTTTTTTAATTATACAGTATTTCATTTAACAATAAATCAAATTAGCTACAGATAAAGTCAAAGTTCTAATTTCTTATTTTACAAATAAAATAAATTTAGGCCCAGAGAAATTAAGTGACTAAAGTTAAATTTTTTTGTGACAAGACAATTAAAATTCAAGTCCACTAGTCATCATTTGAGAGTTATTTTCAATATATGTCAGAATATTTCAAATATGTACTTTTTAAGGACTATGCTTATATCAAATTTGTGGATTAAATCATTTATTACAATGTGGCAAGAACTAAAGCAAACTGAGGAATACCTTCCAAACAAAGGTCTCTAAAGTATTATACTTATCTTTCAAATGATACTCAATTTCAAATACTCAAAAAGGCGAAAGGAAATTATACTTTTATCTACTCAAGTTAAAAGGGCATCAAATTCCTTTCCTTTAGGCTAAAATATCAATTCAATAAACTAACACAGATGATCAAAATTTCTGGCTCTATTTTCTTATTTAAAAATCAAAATACTGTAATTATATATATGTATATCTACATGTATAAATAGGTAAAATATATAAAGATATAGATCTTTATGAAAATTTATTTTCTTAAATTCAATGTGCACTGCCGAGAGAAACAATTCAAAACCTAAGCTGGGTACCACTGTTTGAGAAGACTAAAGTTTACTTTTGTATCAAACAGTATTACATTTATACCTGGCAAAGCATTATTATTTTTCCAGTATATTCATCTGGTGTGATAATGGTGCCCAAAACAATCGGCTCCAAATATTCTGTGACTTTTGACTTATCAGGGAATTGTGCAGGATTGATGATTGTAATTTCCTTTTCTCTGTATTCCTAAAAATAAAAATCACCAATAGTTAAAAAGAAATCTTAATAATTACAATGTTTTTAAATTTGTTATTTATAATATGTATTAGAATTTACTGTTATTGAATGTGTTGGAATAAGAACAAAAGAATTCTTAAAGGTTAGAATATTATCTTAACACACTTTAGATGAAAAACTCTCCAACTGTAATCTTTAACATTAATAACCATCATTAATATATTCTGGTTATTGACATTTACTAAACACATTGTATATACCACTTAGAAAAATATGATGGAAAAATACATTTTAATCTGCCCCTTATAAGGCACTGTAAGTAGTTTCCCAAGTTAATTTTGTTGGAAAATATTTACAGATGCCAAAGTTAATATTTTTTTAAAATGAATAGATTGCCACTTAGATTGAATACAATATTGTCTCTACTGTTAACTTGAAATCTAAAATTTCCTACAACCATGTAGGAGAGAATGCTTTACTTTTCATAAGATGAATTACTTATGACCAAAATTATACTCTTAATCTTTGTGCTGAACTTAGAACAGTATTTTCAGAACTAACTCTACTTTTTACCCTTAGTAAAAGACTAGTATTGTGGAGGTTTTATCAGGTTAAGAAAAATACTGCATAAATTAGTTCTCAAGTAACTTCTCCATCATAAGGTTATTCAACTTTTATTACTATTAATCAAGAAATATTTAGTTTTAATAGCTATTCAGCTACTGGTGTACTAAAATATTTCTCTTGTATTCTGCACACACATACACACACAAATACATTTATTGAGTTTTCCTTTGTATGCTGACTCACAACAGTACCTTTATCAATTTTGCTGATGAAAGAACAGCTTTATATGGAACAGTAGGGGTTGTCAAAATAACAGAAGCATTATATTCTTGCTCAAGTCGCTGGTTGAAAACTTCCATATGCAAAAGTCCAAGAAATCCTAACCTGGGGGAGAAAAAGCCAAACTCCAAAATGTTTATGTCCCATGGGCTGTATTTTCTTTGATGAATATACTGCTACTTTGTGGGTGAGGAGTGGAATCAAGAGAGTCATTCAATCTATCACATCATAATTAAATGCTAACATAAATTCATTAAATAAGAGAAAATCTTCCATTGGTAAAATAGCTTTAAAACTTACCCACAGAATATGAATCCACAGTGAGAAACAGGCAGACATTGTTTAGTTCATTTTACACTAATATTAACTTATCTTCAGAAATGTTAAAGAGCAATAAACCATTTAAACTTTACTTTTCAATAAAAATGGAACACTACAACATAACTGAATCTTACCTCCAGCCAGCACCTAGAGCAAGGCTACTATCCCGATGAACTGTCACACTGGAATCATTTAGAGTCAGTTTTTCTATAGCACTCTTCAGGTTATTATATTCAGATTGGTCTACAGGGTACATTCCTGGGGACACAATGATTTCTAATTATCACATGTGAAACGCTGCCTAGAAAAGCTAATATGTGCTGCTGCCAAGTTCAAAATTAATCGCTTAGCTTTTAAATTACTTTCTGTATTTCGCTGACCAAAATACTGGTTTGCTAAGAAAACTATAAATATTAAGTTAAATCGGCTTCAAAGTATTTTGCGAGTTTCATAAACTTTGAAGTTACCACTAGATTCACACTCAAAGTGATGTTTTTGCTTTTGCAAAAAATACAGAGAAAACAAAAAAGAACCATGGGAATTAAGCCTATTAGGAAAATACATTGTGTTTATTTTAAGAAACAAAAGTGCAAGACATCCACAATCACAAATGAAATTCCATTAGCAGATAAAAAGCAGAGGTAGAAATGAAAACAAGAGCTACTGATTCATCAGATTCTCTTTCACCTCAAACCCAAGTCCTCACCTCTTCAGTTCTTCAGAATCTAGATGATTGACTTTGTCTTAACAGGGGCAGGGAGAGTTAAACAACATTTATAATTCCCAATGAGAGATACAAAAGGGAGAAAACAAGGACTGGATACCCAGTACAGAGTAACCAGATGACCTTCGATCAGGTCTTCCTTTTTCAAATGTATGTAATATAATGCAGAAATAAGAGGTTCTGAAGTTATGCATACATGAGGTGACACTCTTCTCTGCCATGCCTACACTAGTGTAATACAGTATTAAAGACAGGCCAGCTAAGGGGAAGGCACTCAGTAAATGTCCACGGATAATTAGTAATAAAAACATCCTAATTAGAAAAGTATTTCAAATATAATGACCTACTCTCCAGTGAAACAAGAAGGAAGTTCATATTACTGTGCTCTTCCAATATATCAGAGGGCTTGTTTAAAAGGTTAATATTTAAGAAGTCCTAAAAAAAATTTAGGAAATTATCTCCCACATAAAGTTTCACCATACATATGCAATTAACTGCTATGTAAATAGCACACCCACACACAAAAAAAATTAAGAAAAACAGAGTAACTGTTATTCTAACAGGAATTAGCTGCTATTTAAAATGAGTATTTCTTATAATTTTTATTTCAATTTAGAGTAAACTGGCCCTTATCCTTTGAATATGTGCACTCCTCACCTGCAAATACCATTGGCTTCGCTGATTTAAACCCAGGCAAGGGTTCCACTGGTCGCTTATGTAAATATAATGTATCTCCTATTTGTGCTTCAGTGACATCTTTCATCCCAGCAATCAGATAGCCCACCTGTCCTGCATATCTAAATAAAATTATTATATGGAAATATTTACTGTTTTAATGTTTCATGTGCACACTCACAATTAGCTCTACTCTTCTAGGAAATGATCACACTTTCCAAACAAAACCTCATCAAACTGAAACTAAGTGCTACATATCAATTCTCAACTCTAAGAATCGTCAGCAAAGGAACATCCCATGCCTTACAATCCATTACCAAGGACCTCTGCAATACAATGAGCCTAGGGACCTTCTTAATGACTCTGCCCACCTCTGCATATTAAACAACAGTGAAACTGAGAAATGCAGAAACATAAAACACTCCTTGTAATATTTGTTTTATTAGTGAATTATATTACAAATGTCCTTTAAAAATGAAAAGAACAATTTTAACCAAGCAAAAAAATGTGAACTCTCAACAAATCTGATTATCTGTCTGATGTGCCTCTTGCAGGAAAAGAGCAAATCCAAGATTTCAGAATTGTAGCTTTTTTTTTTTTAAAGCAAACTTCCTAAATGATAATTTCCATTTAGGATGAGGTACAAAAATCTTTACTAAAGATGTAGTAATTGTCCATATATATGCGACACAATATAGACAGACTTTGCATAGCACAGGGAATTATAGCCATTATCTTGCAATAACCCTTAATGTATAATCTATAAAAATACTGAACCATAATGCTGTATGCCTGAAACTAATACAATACGGTAAATCAACTATACTTAAATAAGAATATAGACACATTTTAGAAATATTTGAGTAAAATTACAATAGACTTTATGACTTTCAGTTACATAAAAAATGACAAAATAGTGCAGTTTTAGACATACAACATTAAACTATCAAGTGTGACCTATATAGTCACCTGGTTCATATCTTGAATTTGACAAATGATGAAACAAAGACCTTAGAAAACTATGTGCCCAAGGTAATCTATCTTAGTATCTGGGGTACTGATGGAATAGGCACTCAATAAATATTTGTTTTATAAGTGAACTCAGAACTCAGTTTTATAATGTACACTACCTTGCTAACCTCACACTCCATAAATTCTTGTTAATCAAAGTTTTACCATGAATTCCACACTAGAGAAAACAATTATAGAATTTTCTTCACTATTTTATGTTGAAAAATCTAATTACAAAAAAATTAAATGTCAAAAATTGATACCCGGGGCTTCCCTGGTGGCGCAGTGGTTGAGAGTCCGCCTGCCGATGCAGAGGACGCGGGTTCGTGCCCCGGTCCGGGAAGATCCCACATGCTGTGGAGCGGCTGGGCCCGTGAGCCATGGCCGCTGAGCCTGCACGTCCGGAGCCTGTGCCCCACACGGGAGAGGCCACAACAGTGAGAGGCCCGCGTACCGCAAAAAATTAAAAAAATAAAAAATAAAAAATTGATACCCAGTATGGATATGGATATGGATGAGAGAACTATCTCTATCACTGTCTCATTAAGTACATCAAGGTAGGACCCAGTCGGCAACCAGAATATAAAATTAGTTGTTGCTAGTCAAAAGGAATAAAAACATACATCAAATTCCTACTGTCCCTCACACATGAGATTCTTTCTGAAAGAGGATTCACTATGTAGTTGCATTCAATAATCAGGTTTTGTTTTTTTTCTAAGTTACCAAATTGGGATCATTCTAAGCGCACCAAGTTAAGAAAGGCTGTGACAGAAACACATACAAGTGTCTTTTAATTACTAATGCAGATTACTTACAGTTTGTGAGTTGGCTGCTCATTAGGATTCAGAACTCCTACTTCGTTAACTTCATATGTCTTTTGAGTATGTGCAGATACAATTTTATCTCCTTTGGAAACCACTCCATCAAATAATGCTACATTGGCAATCACACCCCTATACTGGTCAAAGGTTGAGTCAAATACCAAAGCTCTCAAGGGATTTTTGCGATGCACTTTAGGACTATTAAAAATAAGTAAAGAACAAACACTAATAAATTAAAATTAAATAATAAATAAATTAAAATCTTAATATAATGCCTTTTTAACTCAAATATTATGCTTAATTTATTCTAGTACTTGAGAAAGGTTGATTAACTGACAGCCAAAATAAAAGGACCTTTCTATAAGGTATAATGCCTATATTAGTTTTAATTTGACCTCAAGTTTTAAATACATTTTAAATGACTGTTTTTAAATTACTTATGAAACTGATGAAATATATTTGTTCAGGATTAAGAAAAAAACAATAATTACCAATGTATTCAAGTCTATTGCAATAATTGTTAAGAGATCCCTATCATCCTTTTTTCTTTTATTTTTCTATACTGTATTTGCCTTCTATATGTCACCAAAAATAAATTAAAAATTTATTCTCACTGACTGCAAAGAGTACATTTGCCATAGCTACTAAGCTAAAATAGCAGATCAAATTGATGGACCTTGTACTGTTAAACAAATAATATAAAAAGAGCAAAATACATACGGGGGTATTCTTTTGATGACTGCCTGAAGAACACTTTCAACATTCGTTCCAAGTTTAGCAGAAATCTAAAAATATGTATGTGAAACAAACACTGAAAAAGTTAAGACTTCACTTTTCTATCCTTGTGACTGAGCTTTATAATTAGAAGGGAAAAAGAACCCTAAAAGTTATCAATTTGCTTGAAGAACTTGGTAAAAGTAAGCACAAAGCATATAACATATCAACAACTGCCCTTCCATTACAGTTAGGTGATTCTCTGGTATTAAATTATAAAAGCATTCTGATTATGGTATTGCAAGAACAGTAGACTAAGAGTTCAAAAAAATCTGGGTTATAATCATCACTCCACATGTAATAAATGACTTCAAACAATACACATTTCTTTAAGCTTCAAATTCTTCATCTGATAAATGAACTGATTATTCATATTTTACCCAAACCTCAAGGTTGCTGTGTGAATAAACAATATATGTGGATATCATACAGGTAACTGTAGGGCATATTATTACTATTGTTCTCACACTGAAAATACAGGCCAAAAGACTCAAGACACATGTGCATCTGACTCACCTTTGTCATTACCAGTAACTGAACTATCTCTGAAATCTTTATTTCAAACCCAATTCCGTGAATACTTCCTCTTACCGTTTAAAGTCCCTCTAGATCAGAGTTTCTCAACTTGACACTAAGGACATTTTGGGCTGGATAATTCTTTGTTTGGGGGGCTGTTCTATGAACTGTAAGATGCTTAACAGTATCCATGGATTCTCATCTACCCACAAGATGCCAGTAGCATCCATCCCCCAGTGTGACAACAAAAAAGGACTTCAGACATCGCCAAATATTTCCTAGGGGCAAAACTACCCCCTAATGAGAACCACTGCTTTAGACTCTAGTACATTCTTTGCAACAATCCTTTAAGATCACAACCTCTAATCCACTGAATAGGCTACTTTTTTTTTCATTATCCATTCAGCCCCCTGCCTCTTTTCCCAGCTGAGACTCCAAGGGTCCACTGTTTGTCATCACTCTGTTTAACTACTTTTTATTCTCTATCATAAGCAGTTGGTAAAACCTCAATTGTGACTGCATCCAACTATGTGCCTTTTCTATGCCTATAATCAGAGCAGCTTAACATTGCTGGAGAAAAGTCAAGTAACTGGTCTGGTTGTTACTTCATGACCACAGTGTAAGTTCATGACCACAGATCTCAATGTGCAGTTAACATTTCCTGGTAGTCCCAGGACACATCCCTTACTAAATTCACATTGTCGCTCATTAAGATAATTCACACCACCTTTCTTTTCAATCTACACATTTTCCCTATGGCCAATTCACTCGCAGATACGTTTGCCTCTTACTTCATTTAAGGAAACAGAAAACATCAAAAACTCCTTTACCCAAACATACAGATCCATCTGCACCTGTATACACAACCTCTTTGCCTTCTCTCTTGTTACAATCTGTATTCTCACCTCTCTGAAAACTCAATCCTTGCATCCACCTCTTCTGAATCCTACTCTCTAATCCTTCTCAAATTCTTACTCAAAACCCCCTACAAATTGATAATAACGTAGCCTGGCTTCTAGGACCTCTTTTTTTTTTTTTTTTTTTTTTTTTTTTTTCAGTATGCGGGCCTCTCACCGTTGGGGCCTCTCCCGTTGCGGGGCACAGGCTCCGGCCGCGGAGG
>NC_041220.1:56988548-57038116 GCF_002837175.3 Physeter macrocephalus
GCCTCTCCCGTTGCGGAGCACAGGCTCCGGACGCGCAGGCTCACGGGCCCAGCCGCTCCGCGGCATGTGGGATCTTCCCGGACCGGGGCACAAACCTGTGTCCCCTGCATCGGCAGGCGGACTCTCAACCACTGCACCACCAGGGAAGCCCTAGGACCTCTTTTTCTACCTACACTTCCTCCCTAGGAAATGGCATCCATTTCCGTGGCCTCAATACTATATACATGCTAAATACTCTTAAATATCTTCGACTCAGCCCTCTCCACAAATGCCAGAATTGTAGATTTATGCAATAGCTCTACTTGGACGTCTAATAGACATTTAAAACACACTATGTCCAAAACAGAGCTTTTCATTTTCCCAGTATGTCTGTTCCTCCCCGAGTCCTCTCCATATTAATAAATACCAGTATTCAAATAGTTGCTCAAATCCAAACCCTCCATGATTCTTTATTTCACTTCCTTACACATACCACACCAGCAAAATCTACGGTATCCACAAAATACACATAAAATTTGCCCACTTCTTCAACATCAGCAGCACATGCTTAGCCACCACCATTTTGCACCTGGGCTACTACTACAAGCTGGTTTCCCCGTATCTCCTCTTACCCTTTTTTAATCCATTCTCTATAAGGCAACCTGAATGATCAGCTTATTTTCCTCTCTTGCTTTAAAATTCTTTCATTATCTTAAAAATTTTAAACCCTTTAGCACAGCAAGAGTCCCAGAATGACTTGATTCCCGCCTAACCTACAAAGCCGTTTCATCTAACTTGCCTTCTTTCTGTTCCTTAAACATGCCAAACCTTGCCAAACATGCCAAGCCTTTACACTTGCTCCTTCCTCTTCCAGAAATACATTTCTCCCAACTCTTCATTTCTTCAAGTCTCAGTTCGTCAGAGAAGAATTCCCTAAGTTACTCTGCATCACAGCTCCTCTCTGAGAAAAAGACTTTTTTCATTGTTAAGTATGGTAATTCCACCTGGAACAATACACTCTGTTAATGTATTTTCTTGATAACATATGTCTCATTCAATAATTACTATACTTACTTCTCTTTTTACTTATTCAACGAGTGCCTCCCCAAGCAGAATATAAACACGAGACAGAGGTCTTGCCTGTACTGTTCACTGCTGTTGACCCTAGCTGGCACACACCAAATTAAGTATATGAATGAATTTTGTAAAGATTTATTAAAATCTGAACAGTTAATTATACTTCAATATAACATAATCCAAGTCATGATACCATAATTTCAGAACTGCCTTACAATGAGGTCCCTCTTCATAATAAAAACCATTAAATTCTACGTATATATCCAAGAAAAAAAAATATTGCTTTATCTAGTTATTACCAAGTTTATATAGTCAGCCAATGTGTTAAAATTAAAAAAACAAACCAAAAAAAACCACTTCATCAGCTGAAACTTGCTTTTTCAAAACTCAAACAAGGGCTTCCCTGGTGGCGCAGTGGTTGCGAGTCCGCCTGCCGATGCAGGGGACGCGGGTTCGTGCCCCGGTCCGGGAGGATCCCACATGCCGCAGAGCGGCTGGGCCCGTGAGCCATGGCCGCTGAGCCTGCGCGTCCGGAGCCTGTGCTCCGCAACGGGAGAGGCCACAACAGTGAGAGGCCCGCGTACCACCAAAAAAAAAAAAAAAAAAAAAAAAAACTCAAACAAGATTGAAAGTGGAAGCTAAACATTATATTACTGCACTGACAGACTTACTACACAAGCATGTAGCACAGCACAGTTCAGCGATGGCTATTTAACACCCAAAGCACCATTTAAAAGGTAAATTTAAAAATTCAAATTTAAAATAGTATCAACTTTGATATAAATAAAATCTATTTCCAAGAATGATATGTACATATGCCTTGAAATTAGTCTGACCCTGCTCTTCAAAGAGAATATTTCCATAGAGGCAAAATGGCATACAAGAAATAATACTATAAAGAGTTGCAGGAGGCCTACATTTTAGTCCTGGCACATTAGCTAACTAGATCTATAACCTTAAGAAAGTGATAAAATCTTTGACTCTTAGTCCTTTCAACTGTATCATAAGAGTAATTTCTATCTGTCCTAACCATATAATAGGTATTTTTGGCAAAGATCAAATGAAATATCAGTAAAAAGAACTTTGTAGAACTATAAGATAATAATATACTTAGGCCAATTACCTGAGATTTTTGAAAGTAAAACCAAGTCTTCTAAAAAAAAAAAAAAAAGTATTTTACCTTAATACATTCATCACTTGGCATATCAAACACCTTTTCGATTTGTTTTTCAACCCTTTCAGGATCAGCATTCTTCAGATCTATCTTAAAAAAAATTCATTATGTCTTAATATAATTAAATTAAAATGTATTATATATTAGTGGTATTTGGAGATAGATAAAAGCATACGTGCTTTTAAACTAACTGACCCCTTTATTTTATTTTCAAAAGTATTAAAATAAGAATAATCTAGAAAAAGGCAATATAATTTTAACAAGCATGGCCACTGAAAATAGGCAGACAGCAGAGCAAGCGTGAAACTGAGGCAGTTAGCTATTCAAGGCAGAAGAGTTCGATAACACCATGTAAACCGATTTTATAAGTTAGATATAACTTATAACAACAAACTGTCTTACCTATAAGCAACCCTGCTTCTTTTAAACCTAACTTCAATATCAAAAAATAAAACTGAATGCCATGCAGATTTTTAATTAAGACTCTTAATTTATTAATTTTAAAATATAAAAGTTAAGCTTTATCAACAGTGCTCAGTTTAGCACTTAAATGTTAAGTGTCCTGTGTTACATTGTTTCATCCTAGTTCATAAGGTCCTTTTCTTTTCCTTTATATAGTTTAGTCCAACACACTATTGTGCCTGCCCTGCCCTTTACTACAGAAACAATCCCCAATAACTCCATGTAATTCAGGGAGACTATCTTCTCAACTACATGCCAGGGTATAGGAGTTTGAGTTGCAATTTTATCATATGCCAATTCAAAGAAATAAACCACACCAATATACAACTGACCCTTGAATAACAAGAGTTTCAACCGCACAGGTCCACTTGTTTGCAGATTTTTTTTCAATAAATATGTAAAAATACACTTGTAGAACATCATGTGCAAGACTTGTATTGAGTGGATAGCCTATCCCTAGCAAAGGCATAAGATGAGTGATATTTAACATAAAATTAATAATGTGTTGGTTTTCTTACTGTTTTATAACTTTGTTTTCAAAGAATTACATTACCATATAGTATGCCTCTCATAACTGGAGAAACTGCATATCAGCCTATAATTATATATAAGCATATTTTTTTTAATGTAGCAATGTTTCCAATACTGTTATGAATGTGACTGTAATACTGCATGCCATAAAAACTTTATAAGGATTCATTCATTTGTATATATGCTAGGTTTCCATGAAGCAATCACATACAGTATCATACCATAAAGCAATCATATTTCTGCTTCATCACTATCAATGTGTGAATCATTATACCTGCAAATAAATATGAAGTTCTTTTTCACATTATGTTTTAATTTTTTGATGTCTAGTGTCAGTAATACACATAACATCTACAGTGTTTTGTATTACCTAAGACAATATTGATGTAAGTACTGAGAGATGATTCACCTTATAAACAGATGACATAAACTTAGGGTATTGATAAATAGAGTACTGTAAATATATTTTCTCCTCCTTATGATTTTCTTAGCATTTTATTTTCTCTAGCTTACTTTATTGTAAGAATATAGTATACAATACATATAACATACAAAGTATGCATTAAGAGACTGTTTAAGCTACTGGTAAGGCTTCGGTCAACAGGAGGCCATTAGTAGTTAAGTTTGTGGGGAGTCAAAAGTTACAAGGAGATTTTTGACTTTTCCTTTATACAGTTTACAAAGTAAAATAATAAATAGCACTGTTGTGCTAACAAATTACCTTGTTTATGACTGGAATTACCGATAGCTGTGCTTCAAAAGCAAGAAAGAAGTTTGCTACAGTTTGGGCTTGAATACCCTGGAAATACCAAGACACAAGACACTAAGATGATCATTCCACCATTTATGGCAAAAGTTGTAATTCAAGACCATTCCACACATCCTCATCAAAAGCAAAGATACAAGGCAAACTATGGTATCTATACTTCCATGCATCTGGATCATTCCCTGTGAAAATTTCTTTCAGTTCAGGAAATGTTTTTTAGAGGGCACTGTATTAGGCTTTGGAGATAAATCAGTAAAACACAGATCCTTAAGGACCTCTAAGCCTCCCAAAGGACTCTTGTGACACATTTTGTAAAGCCCAGTATACGTATGTAAGGTACAGACTGACTCTCCCTGACAGGCTCAGGGAAGATTTAACACAACAACAAAAAAATCTTTGGGTTTTGAATGAAAAGTCTGTGAGAAACTGAAATATATCAAAAGATTACTTTAAATAGTATATCATAGCTCGTATATTCTCATCTCAATGTTTTTAATGGTTATATTTATACCAGAGAACTTGGTAATGTTATTGACATGTTTCTTTAAACCTAGCACTTTCCAAATTATTACCTTAAAAACACCCAAAATGACCTCAAAAATAAAGATTTATTTTCAAGTTCTGCTAAAAAATTGAAACCTCAGGTTAAGAACTGCTTAAAATTGAGGTTTTTTTGGTAGGATGTATATATAACATGACATACTTCAAAAATCTCTTGAAAAATTTCTCTTAACATTTTTAAAAGGATGAACTAGTCAACGTCACAGACTTTAGTGTAATAAAACTTCAAATTAACAGGACCAAAACATAACTTTAAGTAATAAAATAAATCTTATTTTCTTCAAACACAAAAATTCTATTTCCCAAAGCATTTTAAGGAAAACCCTGGAACAACCAAGTAGCATATCACATCATATAAAATTAAAGTACCTACCTCATTTGCATCCACCACAAGTAAAACACCCTGGCAAGCTGAGAGTGACCTGGATACTTCATAACTAAAATCAACATGGCCCTGAGAAACAAAAAATATTAATGCCTCTAAATGTTAGAGTTTAAATGTTTCTTAGGGAGGGGCACTATGGTAAATCTATTGACTCCACTGGATAAAAAGTTAATAGGTTTCTGTTTTAGCCTGTGCTTGTGAAATAACTTACACTAACATAAGAACACTGAGAAAACAAAAAGCAAAGTGAGGTGTTTAATGTTCAGTTCAAAAACTGAAAAAAGGATTTGTTTGCAGTATTAATACAAGGCTGACTTTAACAACAGAGAAAAAATGGATATTAAATGTACCGGTGTATCGATGAGATTTAAAAGGTACTGCTTTCCTTCATAATCATAGAAGAGAGACGCTGTCTGTGCTTTAACAGTGATTCCTCTTTCTCGTTCCACTTGCAATTTATCAAGAACTTGTTTATTATTTTTTGTTTTATCAATTGCCCCTATAAATAGAAATGTTTATTGATATTTCTATGAGCTTTTAAAAAGAGACAATACTGCATATACAATTAAAAGCAAACTTTTAAAAAGCATGGTAAAATTATCAATTATCCATTGCCATTAATTAGGTATGGAATATAAAATGAAAATACCTGTTAGTTCCAGGAGCCTGTCGGCTAAAGTACTTTTGCCATGATCCACATGTGCAATGATACTGAAATTTCTAGTGTTTTCAACAGGGAATCTAGACATATCAATTGTTTCCTAGAAAGGGGAGAGACATATTACATTTATGAGTATAAACTGTGCACAATATGAAACAAGTATACTAAATTAAAGAATGTTGTTTTAGTCTTCTTAGAACAATTTCATTTATAGCATTTATATTGTTTATATTATTCCTCTGACAGTAAAGAGACGTATGGCTAAAGTCATATTACAAGCAATGGATTACAACAGGACCATCAAAAACATTGGTTTCACTGTCAAAGATGACCATATAGCTAAATAAAAGTCTCTTATAATATTTCCATCACTCGAGGGCCAATGAGGAACTACATGTATTTTCATGAATGGAGAACACAAGATACGTAGAACTCCTCTACAGGCTTAGAGCAGTGGTCCCCAACCTTTTTCGCACCAGGGACCGGTTTCATGGAAGACAATTGTTCCATGCATCGGGGGCAGGGGGAGGTTCAGGCGGCCATGCGAGTGATGGGGAGCGATGCGGGGCGGCAGATGAAGCTTCCCCTCGCTGGCCCTCACCTCCTGCTGTGCGGCCCGGTTCCTAACAGGCCTCAGACCAATGCTACCACTGCCTTGGAGCACCTGGTCTAACAAAATCTCTTGAAACAAAAAAGCTACAGAGAAGCTGAAAGAATAATAGGAAAAGTTTTCGCCCCCATCACATATTTAATCAACAGTCTACTTAAAAATCTGTGCTCCTAGTAGAGCCTTCAAGTTTAATTTAGATGATTTTGTTATTTGACAACTTCTTTGGAGAGAGAGAAGGAAAAAAAAAAAAGATCACATCAGGAAAAAAAGCCTCTTATTTATCACTTTAATTCTTAAAATATTTTGAAAAGTTAACTTCTGAATTTTAGTTGCATACACCTTTACTGTTTTACTGTGACTCACTGCAAATTGCTAAAAACTGGTATTTAAGTAGATACGTCAGTTTTTTGTACTCAAAACATTTCATTTTTCCAAATTTTTATCTCTTATCCAGC
Organism: Physeter macrocephalus; assembly: GCF_002837175.3. NCBI lineage: Eukaryota > Metazoa > Chordata > Mammalia > Artiodactyla > Physeteridae > Physeter > Physeter macrocephalus. The sequence goes on from NC_041220.1 coordinate 56,995,210, forward strand.
AAAAAAAAAAAAAAAGTGAAATTACAATGAAATACACAACTCTCATGAGCTTAAGTTTCCTTTTTTTTATAAGTGCTCCAAAACAAGGCGCACAATAAGAGTGCAACTACACCTGAAAGAAATTCTGCAAAAAAACTAAACCGGATTTGTTTGCCCCGTGGATTTCCCCCCCACCATTCAATTCAAAAGATATACAATGCTGCACCATTTTTAAGATCTGGGAATTGCAAAATAAATCCATTTTACATTCCACAGGCATTTTAGAAAAGGGTAAAACCGAATAATTATAGTCTTTTTTATCCGCAGTTACTCATAACTTGCATTCAGTTACTTTACTGCCTAAACTGCATCTCTTCACAGTTATCAGACAATATAGTTTTTAGAGTCGCTGAAGCCCCACCTCCTCCAACCACAGGAATAGAGTCAGAACTGCACAAGCCTGCTCCGGCTGAGGCTAAACGAAATAATAAAACAAACAGAAGCTAAGGCATATCCAGCACTCCTTACAGTCTAGGTACTGGGCTAAAAGGTCTGTGCCTTACACCGTGCAAGCCTCACAAACAGCCATTCGGAGTTTTATGAGCATCTCATTCAACAACGGAAGAAACAGTCACAGAAAAGTCAGGTAACTTGCCCAAGTCCCATGGCTAAAAAGTTGCATGAAAATGGAACGGAGCAGCTTCCCCAGTAGGCTTTTAAAATTAAATACATGCTGAGACCAGCACTTCGCATAAACAATAAAAGAGTTCTGATATCACCAGAGGAAAGTTAGGGCGTGACTTGCCCAAGGTCACACTGGTGAGCAATGGAGTCAGAAACCCGAGCGGAGCCCGCGCCCTTCACGGAAGCGCAGACTGCGTTCACAGGTAGACCTAGGAAGGCCGACACATTCCCAAATTCGCCAGGAGCCCCCTCCCAAGTTTTAAAACTTGGCTGACGAGAAACTCAGGGACGGTCACCTTGCGGTCCGCGGAGCTGTAGCTCCTGTCCGGAGCCTTGGACTCGGCTGCAGCTCCCCGGGTCGGCGCGGGGCGAGGCCCGGGCAGCCCCCGACGCGCCGCCCGGGTGGCCCAAGCCGCGAGCGCGCGTCCGCGCCAGCAGCCCTGACCCGCAAGCGTCCACATCCCCCCGCGCGACAGAATCGTCAGGAGAGAGTCCCGAGACGCGACGGCGCCATCACCCCCGGCTCCGTTTCCTCCAAGACGCCCCCGCTAGGAGCTGACAGACAGGATTTAAACACGCTCTCAGAAGCAGGGAAGAAGACTTAAGCTGGGAACCACCGCCCAACTAGCGGCCCCGGCAGGACGCCCAATACGCCCAGCGACTCGCTGACGTCCGGACGTCTCATGACGTCTTGACGTCAGCGTGCCTCCGCGCGGAGCCGTAAGGAAGTCACGTGAGGGAAGCTCTAGTGGTCAGTGTTAGCAGTGCTCTTAGCGAAACCTTGGGGGTTAACCTACCAAGTGGCAAAGTACGAGAGTAACTTTTAAAATCTGGAAGCTGAGGTGTATTCTCCATGTTGTCTGCGGTATCGCTAGTATTGAAGTGCATCCGAATGGAAACGGGCAGTAAAATTTATTTCAATAATGTATCCTAGGAAAGTTTGGGCCAGAAGTGAAGGTGGAAAAAAATTACATCCTGAAAGCCCTCAATCTCTATCACCTTCGGGTTACCACTTAAACAGTGTTTACCTTGTGGGGCGGGCAGAGCTCTAAGGTGGAGGATAACGATAAGAGGTAGTGAGACCTGTATACCACCTCTAGTGTCTGTCTCCCACTATCTCCCGTGAGCTTTTCTGCAATATCCAGGGTCTGGTACAGAAGAAAAGCAGCAGCTGTGTTGAGTTCACCATTGTACTGTTTCTATTTCTTTCTTGGGACTACTGTAAAACAATACTTGATACATCATTAATTGCTACTGTTACCTTACAGAATGAACTTAATAGCTACCTTGAAATGTATTGAACACAATCGTTTCTAATAGTTCATATAAGTTAGTGTTGCCCAAATTTCAGTAATTTGCATATTATCCTCAATGATTTTCATCATGTCCTCATACCGCTATTATATATGTGATATTTTTCTTTAAATCAACTTACCTTTTATACTTGAATGAGTTTATTTTAAAAGAAAAATTTGTATTATTTTCTATAAATGGAAAAAGCACTGTGACCTGTCCTAAATTTCAAAATAAAACTAAGTGTAATTAATAATAAATGTGATTCAATTCTAAATAAATGTTACCTGATAAAGGCTCAGAATCTCTCTTGATTAAAAATGGGGATGAATAAGCATTAAAGAATTTTAAAACATAGCACCAAACTGAGATAATTCTTCTTGACCTAATCAGCAGTATTGAAGTAAAATTGAAAGAAGAATTTTCTCTGTATGATTCAGTGTCCTTAATGCCATGTCTATGTTCAACCTAAAATTATCTTTGTCCTCCATTAGTCCCACACTTTGGGAATACTGCAGTATCTTATGTGGTTGACATTATACTCCCAGACCCAAGATGAAATATGTATTTATTAGAAAAATACTGAGCATGCCTGTCATGTAATATACTAGATGTGCAAACTCAGACAAATTAAGCAAATTGTCTGAAATTGTATAATAGGTAAATAGAAAAAAATCTATATTTGAATTCAGATTAAAAACAAAAGCTCAAACCTCTACAATAACTTTGACAACACAGGATCATTTAGTATTCAACCTGGGAAGAAAGGGGAAGTGGAGTCACTATAAGTTTCAAAGTTGAGGTATCATTTTTTTTCTGGGCCTTGAAGGATAAAAAGTTTTTCTGAAAGAGATTACTGGAGCCTAATCAAGCAGAGGGATCATTGTCAGCATAATTGTACTTACTATGTTCCCAATACTATTCTACACACTTTGTGTATATCAACTCAATCCCTACAGAGCCCTCTAATGCAGGTACTCTTATGATTGTTTCTATTGTACACGTATCTGAGAAAAATGTGGCCCAGGCTTTTTAAGTAACTGCCTAAAGTCACAGAGTTAGTGATGAAGTGTGCTGTGAGCCCAGGTGGACTGGCTCCAGAGTCTACACCCTTAACCACTCCATTAAACTCTGCTGAGCGAGGGTAAATAAGAAAAAAGGTATGACATTGAGTTAACGCTCAGAAGAGGAAAATGGCCAAGATTAGAACCTCGGTATTTTACTTGAGGCAAGGGTTTCTGAAGAGCACACATAATTAAAAACATATAAATGGAGGCTCATTTCCCCATAGAAGGGAATGTATAATAGGGAAGTTACATTCTTGCATAGTACAGTAATCTGCAGCTATTGTATTTATGTTTTTAAACATATTTGAAGGGTCTATTGATTTGCTAGGGCTGCAAGAACAAAGTACAGTAGAGGGGGTGGCATAAACAAAGAAATTTATTTTCTCACCGTTCTGGAGTCTAGAAGTCCAAGATCAAGGTGTCAGCTGTGTTGGTTTTTTCTGAGGCCTTCCTCCTTGGCTTATAGATGACCATCTTCTCCTTGTGTCTCCATATGGTCTACTCTCAATACCTGTCTGTGTCCTAATCTCCTCTTCTGATAAGGACACCAGTCATATTGGATTTGGGCCCACTCTAATGACCTGTTTTTAACTTAATTACCTCTTTAAAGACTTTATCTTTAAATATGGTCACATTCTGAGGTGTACTAGGGGTTAAGACTTCAACATGTGAACTTTAAATATTAATTCAGCCCATAAGAAAGGGAATAATAAATTTAAAAATTATATATATAAACAATAATTTTTTTCACCTCTAAATTCTGTTTCAAAGTAACTGATATGTTGGAGCATTTTTAACAGTAATACCATTAATAAATATTTAATATCAGTTCAATAGTTATCACAGGTACACACACAAACTTAGAGCAACTTAACATGATGTTAACAAAGGATCTGGATCTCCAGAGTTGCTATTAACCAGCTAAAATGGTGCCCCAACATGTCTACAGTGGAAAATACAGCTTGGAATTCACGTTTCACTTAGTTTTTTAAGTCTTCTGTGATTTATTTTTTTGAGTTTCATATTGTTTTTCAATTGTGCACAAAAATTAAGGCTTTATAAATATTTTTATATCAGAAAATGGCAAGTATCTGGGGAAAGGAGGAGAAAAATTGGCTGGTGTTATATATGGAAAGAATAATTTCAGCCAAGCTTCTGAAGGACCTTGGATAGGGTCTTTGCTACTTACCATTTCACTATCATTCCGTGCAGAAGTGATTGTAAGGAAATAACACAGGTTTTCCTTAGGAAGCCTACTATGACAATGGTGTGTAAATGAATTGAAGAGGAAAGTGGATGAAGTAATGAGAGAGAAACAGAGGCAGAGAGAGGAGAGTCTTCTATGTTATAATCTAGGTGAGACACGGTAAGGGCCTGAAGGAGTCACTGGAGCGAATAGGGATGAAGGAGTGATTGGTAGACATTTTGAGATAGAATTAACTGAGTTCATTTGATGTGGAGAGAGAGGGAGGCATCCAAATTTTCTAAGTCTGCTAGATTGGAGAATGTAATTGCTGTTTACCAAAATGTGAAGCATAGATATTAAATATCTCACAGGTAGTTGTAAATGGAGCTTGGGAAAAAAGTTCAGGGCTAGAGTTTTGGAACCATATATAAAAAGGTAATAAAACAAAAACAGTGGTATTGAGTGAGTTTTTGAGGTCAGAGAGTAGAAAATAAAATAGTTGAGAAAAGCACTTGCCATATCTTAGGGTATCCTTTTGTGAAATGAGAAAAACAAGCCTTACAGTCACAGAATAGCTTGTATGGTGTGTGTTGACATTTTTCAGGAATTTCCTTAAGTATCCAAGAGTACAGTATTAAGCCATGAGGATGCAAACATTAAATAGATATGATTTATTTATATACATTTATAAAGAGCTAACTATATGTCACATACTCTTCTAAGCATAAATATTGCCTCAATTAATCCTCAAAACAATCCTATGATTAGTATAATTGTCCGTGTTTCACACTTGAATGTATCAACTGGTCTCTGATTTCCACTCATCACAGGTATTATCTACTGGTTTAAAAAATTCACTAGGACTACAAGGGAAAAAGCAGTATTTTGTTCCATTTTGAACTGTTGAAACTTTTGTGGTGGTCTTGTCAGATGAAAACCAAACCGATTACTTTCTAACTTCATGGGATATAGGTCTTTATGGCTTAAAAAGATCCTTAAAAGCAAAGCTTATTGTCCACAAATTTCTCAATGAGAAATTGATTCAGGGATTTAAAAATAACTAAAATGACTTGTCTTTGGCATTCTTACTCTTACTGTTTGGGGTGTATGGAAACCTGTTTGATGCTCCAGTTTAAAGTCTTTGACCTGCTGAGACGATGGGGTGCTCCTGCATCAAATTAAGTCACACACGAATGGCCCAGAGCTTTGGCTCTCAGTCAACTAACTTCCATAACCCCAAGGGAAAGCCCAGTGTTCTTTGGACTGTCGTATGTTTGGGCTCACACAGCTTCACTAGGAAGAAGGTGAAAGTTATGTCCTCTTCCAAAACTATGTCGGTGAGCAACTGTGTTTCATTTAAGAGGACTTCATTAAGAGTTTTGATGGATTTTGCTATAAAAAATTAAATTACTTATAAGTAATTTAATATGGATGTTGATGTATAATTTTTATCTTCATAAAATTGGGGGAAGCATTAGGATTAGAAGTGTTTAAACTGAAAAAGTATCCAAACCCAACAAGTACAACAGTAGCAAAATAAGAGACAGCAATGAAAGACACATTAGCTCTTACAATGTTTCTACCAGAAGGTGTACTGTCATTCTAGTCAGAATCACATGGCTTTCACACAAAGTCAGCAGGGTCTTCTTCAAAGGAAAAACTAGGTGCTGATAGGAGAGAAAAATGAAGATGGATACTGGGGTACAATAAATGTTCATTACAGGGATGAAAGGATTCGTAAACAACCTAGCGAAGTGCATTTCTAAGTGTACAAATTTCAAGGAAAATAGATATTTATTCCTGAAGGGAATTAATTTTTCTGTGACTTCATCTTAGATAATCACATTAGCATCTAGTTCTTACCTGCTTTATTTTTTGCTTCCCTGACATCTTTTATTCTTTCAATGTGAATCATTACTTGCTGATTAATTTGTCCTCTTCTAATTGCTTTGATTCTTAATGTTAGTTTTAGATTTATTAAACTCTTCACATAAATATTCATTTATTTGAAAGGGAGTTAGTTACCTTAGGGACAGTATCATTTCCAAAATTTTGTGCTTATTTCACTTTGGCAGTTGTAGAACTTATTTCTTTCTTGCTCCCAAGGAAAGAAATTGTCACATCTAGAGTAAAGAATAAGAAGAATAAACTCTTTTAAAGTTGCACTAAGAAGATGAAAAAAGTAAGCAACTGTCAAAAAAAAAAAAAGCCTAGGGGCTCTATTGAAAAGCATCTCTGCAGATTGCAGTAGATTTAAGTTTGCAATAAAATATGTGAGCAGAAATTGTTGGCACATTCAGGCTGTATATCAAACAGCCTTGCATCACAGGTAATAGTCTGCCATTAGAAGCGTCTGCTGTGGCTACATTAAGAGTGTAGCCTTTTATTTATTTCTTTTTTAAGGTACACTTACCTGCAATATCTCAGTAGTTAATCGGAGATGTTTTTATACATCATATAGTCCAAAAACTTCATTCTATTGATGAGAAAACTGAGATCCAAAGAAGCTAATTAAATTGACTGAGGTCAACCAGTGGGGAGAAGGCAGCTTGTGTTACTGGATGCAGGCCTACAAGTTTGCAGAAATGATTGCTAGGGAAATCTCAGAAATGAAACTCAGTGGCTCTCTTAGTGGAGAAACTTGATTCTGTTCTTCCAGAAAAAGATGAGCTGTAGGTCCTCTGGTATCATTTCGTTGGATGAATGTAATGTCTCCTATTTCCCTTCTTTGTGAAAATAAATGATTTAGGGAGAAATAGTGTATCTGACATTAAGAGGAGACATTGTAATGGGTATCGGTTTGGCTTGCCAGATAAATTATCTGACCTTCTTAGAAAATGAGAGATGCAGAATATGTGCATGGTATTTGTGAAGATGCCTTAACTGGATTCTCTGCTTCACAGCCTATCGCCAGGCTGCAATTAAGCTGTTGAACTAAGATCTCATCTGAACTAGAGTCTCATGGAAAGTCACCACTGGGAAAGGATCCTTTACCACGATCACTCAGTGATTGTTGGCAGCAGTCAGATCCTGTCTGCTGGACTGAGGACCTCACTTCCTACCTCTCTGTTTACTGGAGATCTCCCAGTTCCAAGCCACCTGGGCCTCTCCCACATGCCAACTTGCATCATCAAAGTGTGTAAATCGGGCTTCCCTGGTGGCGCAGTGGTTGAGAGTCCGCCTGCCGATGCAGGGGACACGGGTTCGTGAGCGGCTGGGCCCGTGAGCCATGGCCGCTGAACCTGTGCGTCCGGAGCCTGTGCTCCGCAGCGGGAGAGGCCACAACAGTAAGAGGCCCGCGTACCGCAAAAAAAAAAAAAGTGTGTAAATCAAGAAGGCAATAGATTAGAGTCTCCTAGCAAGCTAGAATAACTTAATTACAGCCATAACACCACATCACCTTTGCCATATTTTACCAATTAGAACGAAGTTACTTGTCCAGACTACACTTAAGGGAAGGTATAGTACAAGGCATGAACACCAAGATGCTGGAACCAATGGGAGCCATGTAAGATGCTACCTATAACAATTAGAAGGCAGCATTTCCAAAAAGGCCTGTTGGTGTAACTGTTATTCTATGAGAACCATAGTGTGATATCCACAGCCTAACATTCACAGCCTAAAAACTTGCTTAGCAGATTTCCATATAGAAACACTGATGCAATGGAAAGTAAAAGGAAGATTTGGCAGATAATTTTATTGTATTTAAAGCATATACTTATTTTGGCAACTAAAAAAATGCCAGAAATTATTTATAACCTACAATCTCTTATTTCTCCAACCAAAAAGTTAATCAAACAATTACTAATGACATTTGAATTGTATCTATTTTTGAGAATTTTTTTTTGCGGTACGCGGGCCTCTCACTGTTGTGGCCTCTCCCGTTGCGGGGCACAGGCTCCGGACGCGCAGGCTCAGCGGCCATGGCTCACGGGCCCAGCCGCTCCGCGGCATGTGGGATCCTCCCGGACCGGGGCACGAACCCGCGTCCCCTGCATCGGCAGGCGGACTCTCAACCACTGCACTACCAGGGAAGCCCAAGACTTTATTTTTTAAGAGTAGTATTAGGGTCACAACAAAATTGAGAGTAAGGTACAGAGATTTCCCGTATCCTCTGTGTGCTGCATATTAATTAATTTTTCATCCTCCCAACCCCTGGCAATCACTGACTGTTTTATTACTGTCTCCTTATTTTTGCCTTTTCCAAAATATCGTATAGTTGGAAACATACAGGATATAGCATTTTCAGTCTGGCTTCTTTCACTTAGTAATAAGCATGTAATATTTCTATATGTCTTTGCATAGTTTGATCACTTATTTCTTTTTAGCACTGAATAATATTCCATTGTGTGGATACACCACAGTTATTTATCCTCTCACAGTCTGAAGAACATCTTGGTTGCTTCCAAGTTTTGGCAGTTACAAATAAAGCTGCTGTAAACATCAATGTGCAGGTTTTGGTGTAGACATAAGTTTTCAACTCCTTTGGGTAAATACCAAGGAGTGTGATGCATATATTTTTTAATAGAAATGTTTGTCTTTAATATTTGCTGTTATCAATTAATTTATCAGTTTTGCTAATTACTATGAGTTATTACTGTTTCTACTCCATGATCTATATATCACATGATATATATATATATATATATATACTAAAACAAGCTCATGTAAGTTATAAAGGCCATTACATGATGTGAGAAATATATTTTAAATGGTCAGTCCTGAAAATCAATTCTGTCAAATGAATTTGGGAGTGTATTCATTATTAGTCTTCTTTGTTAAATGCTATGAACAAGAATAGTGGATATTCCATTTATCATTGAATCAATTTATCAGTTAATTGGAAGCACAGAGAAGTAAACATATAAGTGAAACAGTTTTAATAAACTGCAAATTGGAAATGACTGAGAAAAGAGGAAAGTTAAAATCGATGGGGATTTCACTATGTTATGTGATATTTTAGAGTATGTTACTCTGATAAAATGTTAAGAAATCCTGTTACACAATTTTTATTCATAATGCATATCCATTAATCTTGACAAAATTCTAAAAAATGATACAAAAATGTTCAGTTACCTTATTTGGTTTTCATTAATTCAACAATTTTCATTGAGCATTGACTATATCCAGGTACTGTGCTATGTACTATGATGAAATACAAATGTAAATAAGCTCTAAACTATCATCCCAGGATGGAATATAAGCCCTGGATATAATTATGGCAAGTGGTAAATTATGGCTGTAATGAGATACGTAAAAGCAAGGTTTTCAACTTATAGCAGTAATTGCCTGTGATATATTTAGCCTAAATTCTGTGTTTCACCACAGATGCTTCTAACCACCTGGAGCTATTAGGCCATCATGTACATTAAACTTTCACCAGCTATAGCACAAGTGATATACTTTTGGGCCTGTGGTTTTCCCTTTAACACTGGGCATAACTGAAAGACCCTTTCCTGACCAATGTACCATGGGGCTTATTTTTAACTAACCTTGTAGAGACTTACGTACCCCTGTGCTTTATCCAGAAAATAAACACCAATCCTCATCTAACATAACCACCATGAACTCCCACCACTTCCCTAGCTCATAATACTTCCTGCAGTTTCCCCTCAGAAAACTATTCATTGAATTTTTCACAGGTGTGTGTTCTCTTGCTTTGCCAGTCAGTAAATTCTGTGCTTACTTTGATGATCACAATAGTGGTTCTGTTGTTTCCTTCCAAGTTTTGGAAATCAGAGTCAAAACATTGCTCTCTTAAAGCCTAAAATCTGTCTTTAAGAGATGAGATCATGAATATCCAAAACCACTTCAAGAAAAAAGAATGGTGTACAGGTCAGAATGGTTGGTATAACTTAATAAATGGTTTCAGTATAGCTGAAGAAAAACAGTCGTCCATCAGAATGAAGATAAACAAGAAACAAAAAAAGAAGAAAGGGTTCAAGAAGCAAAGGTTGACAGTGCCTTTACAGGGTCCACAGCTGTGAGTTCCTTGAACCAAGAACTTTATCTGCTGGCCAGACGTGGAAGCATAGAGAGCTGAAATAAAGTCCCCAGGCTCTGATTCCACCTCACTAACTAATCTTCCAATTATCTTCTGCCTTGCATATAGATTTCCCTGCAACATTCTTGGTCAAATGTACCTTTTCAGGTTTGAAGTTTAAGATTTGAAGCTCAGTAATTCTCACCTCTCATGATGTCTCCTCCCTGGTGTGAAAGATTTAGGATTAAGGAGACAACACTAAGACACATACGCATTTTTTATAAGCGACTACAAATATACATATTGCAACAAAAAGAACATGTACTAGTTGCAAAGTTTTTGTAAGAATTCTTACTGTCCAAAAATTGTACTAACTTCCACTGAAAGAACAGAGAAGCATCTGCTCAGTGAATATGCTGCCTCCCTTTTTGAGTTTTTTATGGATCAATTTATAACCAACCTCACAATCAATATTTCTTCCCACTACAGTCCCTTTTCTCACTTGGGCCACTCATGTGGCTGCTGTGGAACATTAACATTCCTAAAATCCCTATAGTTTAATTGAGATGGTCTATAACTATAGTATAATCCCTGACATTTGGGTCTTTTCTTTTTTTGTAATGCAAGTGCCTGACTTAAGCTTTGAATGCGGAGGCCTCCACGTCAAAGATGGCTGTCTCAAATAAACATATTGCCAGGCACAGGATTAGTTCAAGAGCCAGGTCATGCCTGATCCCCTCCTTTGTTTCAGAGACCTTCGTTGGTTTTGATAGCTGACCACTTGGGCCACTTGTTTTTTTTCTCCTCCCACACTTTAAAGTCCTGCTCTAATGTTTTAAGTTCACCAGTAAAAAGTGGGCTCATGACTCCTTAGGGCCCCACCCTTGACCCCAATAAAGGTAGAACCCCAGGCCCACGTTCTCTCCCTCTCTCTCTCTCTCTCTCTCTCTCTCTCTCTAAGTTTAAGCTTGGAATATCTTGGAAAAAATCTCAGTGATGGTACAGTTGCAAAGGTATAATTATGGCAGAGCATTGGGAAAGAGTTTGCCCTTTACTGATGAAAGCAATGTAGCCAGTATACCAGTATATGCTTGTGTCTTTACTGATTGGTGCCTAAGGGAGTTTAGTCAAAATAATAAGGGGTATCTTGGCAATAAAGTTCATTCTTAGCCTTTCTGTTATTAGAAATCTTATATTCTTTATTAGAAAATAAGAGATGCATGCTGAAGAAATGTTTTATGTCTATAGTAATCACAACTTGTCTACATGACAATGTAAGTACCCTTCCCACCCACCACAATCTTCTGGGTAAAATGGATTTTTCATACAAATTTGCATACCATAAAAGCAGAGTTTGCTAAAAATATTTATGTGTTGAGTGACTGTGAATAATGAACACAAGAGTAAATACAGTCACCTTCTATTGATCCAACTTCTTTTCCACCTAGAAGTTATGAGCCATGAACAAAAAAAAATGGAGTCATTTATGTCAAAATGGAGCTGGGAGACCACTAGGGAAGTGGAACTGACACATGTCCACATCTGGATGTAACATAAACTTTTGATTAGGCCATCCTAAGACCACCTGGGACTTGTTTCCTTTACTCTCTAGAGACGGCAGCTTAGCAACCAACCTGCTGCCAACAAGCGACTGAATGCCTGCGACACCAATCAACTCTCTCTATATAGATGGTATATAAAGCCAGGGGAATGGATGAGATCACCCCAGAAGAGAGTTTAGAGCGAGGACAGAGAAAAGGGAGAAAAGGATGGCGGGAAGGAGAAAGGGAAAGGAAAGGAAAGTGGCTGTGAGTAGAACATGGTGCTCTTTACATCAGGTGAGAATCCTTATTCATATTATCCAGTCTTTTTGATCATTCAGAACTCAGAAATAATTATTTAATTAGATGAGCCAAATTAATCAATTGATCAGGCTGAATATTTATAATATCAATTTCAACTCTGTCCTTCAACATACATTATAACAATTGGGTAATTCATTAATGGAAATAAATATTTAAATGTATGTTTTATACATATACAGTGTTACACGTATAAGAGTAGCTTCAAGGTATTCTGGCATGTATTAATGGTCCATTAAAGCACTTGTCAGGAGAATGAAGTCATTTGGTCTTCAATGTTTCATGCCTTACAGTTCACTTGAGGCTTAGATTAATTTCATTTTTATATGCCATTTTTGCTTCTCATTTTTCTGCAATTCAAGCTGGTTTTTCATGAAGAAAAACTAAGTTGAAAAGTACAAAAGCACAAAGTAAGTTTGAAATTTAACTAAATGGACTAAGATTGAAAATATTATCTTTGGCAAACTTTTCAATGACTTTGTACGTCAGAAAAAAGAATGCACTCTGAGTCCTTGCTGTTGCAGGGAGGGACTTAGCTTCTCACATAAAAAATTTTGAAAGGAAGAATAGAAAGCATGATGATCTAAATTTGGCTACCGTATAGCAACTTGGCCTTTTTCCATAATGTTGATACACTAGGATGGGGAAGTTGTCAGGATTCTAGAAATCATCTTCAATAATTATCCCTCTCTTCTCCCTCTTATCCAATAGAAATTAAACCCGATAAAATCTTCTTTCCACATATCTTTTGTACCTGTTTAGTCCTCTCCACCTGCACTGGACCCTCCCCAGTTCAGACAACTTCACGTCATTTCCCTGGAATGAACTCTCTTCCTTACTTCGGCACCTGCTCTGGTCCTGACCCCTTCAGTTCATCCTTCTGTAACTGAAAGTGGAGGCCTGCTGCTTAAAAGCCAATAAAGAGACCTGGTTGATGGAAAGGAAAGTTGGCTTTATTTTAGATGCCAGCAACCGGCATGGTGGTGGGGAGGGGGGACTCCCGTCCAAAGGCCGATTCCCCCCCAGACCCCGGCAATCAGAGGGAGGGGCAGAAACAGCACACTCAGCTCTGACAGCCATCTTGAAATTGGTCATGCGGTGGTCAGACCAGCGTCATCTTGATTGCTTTAGGTACAGTTAGTCTTCAGTTTGAGGGTCTGTTTGTTCTCATTTCTTTGAGGCCAATTCTTGGAATTGTGGCAGCTTATGTCATGGCTACCGTCTGGTCCTCATGTACTTAACTTCTTCCACCTGGTGTGAGTTTCAGTATCTGTAAGACAGCTCACAGGATATAGCTCAGAATATCATCTACAGCCCTTGAGGAGGAACTAGAGGTTCTTGACTATGTGTAATGACTAAACTATTATTATTTGGTCTCTTTTGACTGTTTTCCTTTGCTTCTGCATTTTCTCACTTCTCTGATTAAATTTATTCTTTGGCTAAAGTTTTTCCACAGACAAAAAGCAGGCAGGACACAGGGGGTGGGGGGAGGACCATAGGGTCCTGCTCCGTTTCACTTCCCTCAGCTGCCAAGACTATTCTACCAGTTCTCCAACTTCCACTGCTACCCTAGTACAAGCCACCTGTATATCATGTATGTGTTACTGCCACAACATCCTCCTAACAAGTCTCCTTCTGCAATTTCTGCACAAGATTGATCATATCATCCTATGCTTAAAAACCTGCAGTGGCATCTTATTTCAATCATAATAAAATCTAGACTCCTTACCATGGCCTTTATGATCTTGCCCCTGCCTACGTCTGTTACCTCATCTCCTTCAACTTTTCTTTGATTCAAAATCACAACCACGTGGCTTTTTCTCTGAGCTACAAAGTGCCAATTCCTTGCCATCTCAGAGCATTTGCTTTATATCCACTTCACATAGTCTTTCAAGTGGCTTCTTCTCATCAACCAGGTCTCAATTCAAATGACCTTCTTAAGAGGACTTCACTGAACACTCCAATTTTCTCCCCTTTGCACTCTCCATCTTAATAGTATATGATCACTTCTTGATAGATTTTGGTTAATTCATGAAATTGTCTTGGATAAATTGTGAACTCTGGACTCAGCCTACCAAGTTGCAAACACTGGCTTTTCCACCAACTAGCTTCCACCTGGGCAAGTTATTTAATCTTTACTTCTTTTTTCTGTAAAATGGGATAATAATACTTCATAAGGTTGTTGCGAAAGTTAAATGGCTTAAACCTTAAGTTCAGAGAACAGTACCTGGCTAGTCATTGTTATTTATTGTAGATATAGTAGAATTGATGCTAAAATATAGCTCTTGAAATGCAGGTCTATTTAGTTCATCCACTTCTGTAATTATGACATCTAGAATACAGTCTGGTATTCAATAGATCCTCAAAAAATGCATGACTCATTATTACCTGACTGGTGACCTGGAAAAAGATACCTCTGATTAAAGAAATTCAAATTCCAAATGTTTTAAAATAATGTGGAAAAATTTACTTTACCATTCTGCCGTTGGCTCTGGTTGAAAGTTCCAAAATGCCACATAATCTACCCTTGAACAGTAGATTTCAGTTACTCAGATCTGGATACATGGGGAGTCTCACGTTCTATAAAGGAAAGTCAGCAAGAAGCAGATCGCAGGGGAACTTGACCTCCAGCCATGATGTTGATATTAAGGACAAAACCACCAGATCCAGATAGGTATTGGGAGTACTAGCCAGGGTATCTGGGTCAGAGGTAGGGAGAAACCTCCTGGAAGTAAACTTCAGATGTAAAGGGAACAAATTCAGGCAATTTCCTGGGATGGAAATTAATGTGATGCTAAATTATTTGTGGTACCAATTCCAACATGTTGCAGGGGGGTGGTTCCCATGCAGCACCAAGCAATTCTTGGGACACCAGGTGGGTGTCCTACAATTCAACTCAATCTGACAGTATCTACCTAGCGATAGCATCAGATTCCATAGGTTAAGAGCTCAGTCCCAACAGAATGTTCCACCCCCACCCCCATCAGATACCAGTAGCTAGACCAGGTTGTTCCCTGTACTTCTGCCCCATGGGCTATAAATCAGAGGTTACCATGATCTCTTCCCTGGATTCCATTTATTTGCAAGAGTGGCTCACAGAGCTCAGAGAAAACAATTTACTTACTAGACTGTTAGTTTACTTTAAAAGGATATAACTCAGGAACAGCCAGATGGAAGAGATTCACAGGGCAAGATATGATGAAAGAGTGCAGAGTTTCCATGCCCTCTCCACAAGGGTGCCACTCACCCAGCACCTCCACATGTTTACCAATCCAGAAGCTCTCCAAACACCATCCTTTTGGGATTTTATGAAAGCTTCATTATATAGTCATGATTGATTAAATCATTAGCCATTGGCAACTGATTCAACATCTAGCCCCTCTTCCCTCCTCAGAGGTTAGGATAGGAATGACAGTTCCAACCCTCTAATCACATTATTGGCTCCATTGGCAGCGAGCCCCTATCCTTAGGCGACGTCCCAAAATCACCTCATTAACATACCGGGACACATTTGTTACTCTCAACACTTAGAAAATTCCAAGGGTTTTGGGAGCTATGAGTGAGGAACCATGAGTAAAGACCAAATACATATATGAGAAATGTATTTTGGTCAACTGAATGACCAGATATATATTTTTATTATAAATCACAATATCATACGTGCCTTTCAGTGGTCAAGATTGGCTCAAAAATGAGAGAGAACATGCCCTATAAATGAGGAGTGCTCCTAGCTCACATTAGTATATCCATTTGGGGCTGTGATGGAGAAGTAAGAAGTAGGGAAAAATATCAGAGGTAGATCATGGGTAGTCTTCTTAAATGTTGTTTATATAAATTGAATGTTTCATATTTGGATAAAATTGGTAACACTCATTTTCAGATTGTTGCTAAGATCATCATGCTAAGATCATGTACCATATATTGATTTTTACTACATATTATTAGGAAATCTTGTCTAGGGTGAATTACTCTTATAGGCTAAAAACCAGAAGGAGTGGGGCTTCCCTGGTGGCGCAGTGGTTGCGCGTCCGCCTGCCGATGCAGGGGAACCGGGTTCGCGCCCCGGTCTGGGAGGATCCCACATGCCGCGGAGCGGCTGGGCCCGTGAGCCATGGCTGCTGGGCCTGCGCGTCCGGAGCCTGTGCTCCGCAACGGGAGAGGCCACAGCAGAGGGAGGCCCGCATACCACAAAAAAAAAAACAAAACAAAACAAAACCAGAAGGAGTGTTAAGGCCTCTTTATTGTTTGCCTCTAATAAATGACTTTAAATCATTATTTAAGGGTATATTAGTCACAGAAGGAAACTGAATCCACCATTTACTTTATCAAATTGTCTCTACACCATTCACTGTGCTTATACACTTTAACAAGAATTACAAGATACTGTGTTTGGCTTTTGGCAGGCTTTTTTTTTTTTTTGGCTGTAGCATCTGTTCAGAGTGTCAAAGTACAAATTTAGAAGCTTATATATATAGCCAGCAGGTCATCTTTTCATGAGCTGACTTGTTAAAAATTTCTCAAATAAAGCTACATTTGTTGGAGGATCTTTCGACTAAAATAATATAAAGGTATGTGTCTGATCCTTCTGACCCAAAAATTTGGCATTTAAACAAAACATGAAGCTGGGTTATGTAAGGACTTTAATACCTATACTCATATTACATAAAGCTTTTCATGTGCTGAAAACTTACTGTATTTTCCAGTAAAATTGCTCTCTATGCTTTATAATAACATATTTTCATGGACTGAGAAAGTTCTGCTCTTAAACTTTAAATTCTTTAAATTATAAGTTGTTAAAAGATTTAACACTCTCCTAGTCCTGATTTTAGTTTATATAATCATAGTTACTTTTATACACATTACTAATGAAATATCTTGACTTATTATATCAGATGTATGAATCTAATTTTAGAAAAGCTTTCTGTATTTTTACTGAGCTGAAAAAAATTTGATATATTTGACAACTGTTACTTGAATATTTCTGATTAATGAGGCCCTTAGAGCTAAGGCTGTTTATGCAGTTTCATTTGAAATTTATTATAAGTAGTATCCCATAGATTTATTATAATTCTATGGATTACTGCTAGTGATTTTTAAATTCATTCTTTTGAAATAGAAAGCTTTTCAAAGAAAAAATAAAGGTTAAAATGTTGAGTTGAAAACCATATCTGTCAGGTTGAAAAGATTCTTTACTCCATTCTCTAATTTTCATCCAAAGAGACACTATTACCCACTTTGCTATTGTTTTCTTTCCCCACCTTTTCGTCCTGTCAAGTCTTTCTTTTTCCCTCTGCTATTCTAAGCCGTTAGGTCTATATCAAGATCATGCACTCCTCTTCATTCCCAGAAGTGAATAAAAACTATGTAGACGGTGTATGGAAAGATAGACTCTGTTCCTGTAGCAGAATTGAGCCTTTCTCCCTCTGACTTAGCATAAGCCTAGGTGCCGCAGGCAGGGCAAGATAAAAGGAAAATGTTTCAAACACCTTTTAGGAATTATAAAGTAGAACTAGGAGATTAGTTTTTAGAGTTTTGTCTGTGTCTTGGGGAGAAGAGAAGCTGTTAGCACACTTTAAATCTCTATGAGAAAATCAAACAAATATTATTATTATTAACTGTTTGCTTTCTGGCCTTGCAACAAGATAGATAGATAGATAGATAGATAGATAGATAGATAGATAGATAGATAGATAGATACACACACACATATATGTGTATATATGTATATCTATCTCTCTATATATATATTCTTAAAGTGGGGAACTAACATTGTTTAAGTGGAAAATTTCTAGATGTATACCAACTTTTAAACTTTTTCTCTTAAACTGCTGAGAATAAGGTATTAGGTGAAGAATGTTTTTTTTCAGATCAGTTGAAGTCAATTTAGTCAAAGTCACAGTCCTAGTGAGTGAAAACTTCAGAAAAGTTAATTGAAGATATAGGTTTTGTAAATGACTTTCTAGCATACACGTCCACACCCTTCCCCCATTCAAAGACAACCTTGTTCTCTAATAGGAATCCTGCCATAATCACAGCATCTATTAATCCTCGTAAATACCTCAAAGGAACTTTTATTGACTCCTAAACTTCTGCATTTTTCATTCTTATTTTTCAGGATGTCAAACTTGGGACAATTTGACTCTGACTTTTACCCATCTAATTATAACATTGATAATCAGAAGCAGAGTTATAATGATTCTAATGCCTATGGAAATCTTTATGGATCTAGAAAGTAAGTACTTGACATTGAGAAAATATGTTCTCATTTTAAGAAGTCATAATATTTTGACAGGGGGTTTCAGGTAGGGAGGTTCCCTTGAGGGAAGCAAAACCTCTCCCCGCTGTATCTCAGTAAAATGCCCAAGAAGAAATGTTAGGAAAGGGCAGAGAAATGAATTCAGTTTTCCATGAATGGCCTTGATCGCCTCGGGCCTGTTCATAGGTGAAAGACTTGTCTCCTCTTTCCAAAACATCACTTAACAGGGAGCATGAATATAGGCCCTGGACAAACAGAATACATTTTCCTTTTACCTGATATTTTCCAGGACACTGCTCAAGAAACCGATTTTATTCAACTTAATAAATATTTACTGAGTGCCTGCTTGTGTGTCCGAAATTAAGAAAGGCACTATAAACCCAAAGATAAAGAAGAAATCCATAATCTTTTCCCTCACAAAATTAAAAAAATTATGTTGGATAGGGGGACAATTAAATATGCTATTATAGTACAGTGTGGCAATTCCTAACTGAAATCGAGATAAACGTAATTCAGAATGTGTTAGTTATTTGAGTTGACAATTCAACTTGAGTTAAAAATAAATTAAAAAATGATTAAGAATTTAGTATTTACCCTCTACACTAGTGCCCCAAATAGGGCAGTTAGAATGAGAGGAATTTGGTTCAAGTTCTGGCTCTGGCATTTGTTTTTTGTCACATTGGGAAAAACAACTTCCCCAACTGAGTGTGTTAAACTGAGAAATAAGGATGTTAATAATACCTACTTTGTGAGAATTGTCTGAAGAACAATTGTGATAATGTGCAGGAGTGTGTTAAAGTAAAACCATTGTAATATATATGTTATTTTTTCATATAACTATAGTTTGCAGAAGCAATGGACACCATTGCCAAGTCACTTAAACATGCATTTAGTTACACAGTTGCTTCTTTAGATGTTCTTTCACATTAGTGAACTGTGAGAAGGGACAGAGAAATTAAGGAATTTTTCCAAGGTCACACAGCTAGTAAAAAATGGGGTTAGGCTATTAGTCCAAGGTTGTTGGATTAGACTAGGGGGCATATAATTTATTGTAAAATCAAAACATTTTTGAGAGTAAAATGTGTGCTATTAATAACAATGTTGGTACAACAAGAATAAACTGGATCATCTTAGGCAAACTGGGATGTGTAGTTACTGTGCCATTCCAACAAGTGTAGGGCAAATAACCACATAAGAAATACTTCAAATTTATTAATTCTTGAAGTTTATTTTTCGAACACAGGTAAGTACCTTGAAAACTCCAGAATAAGGAGGAAAAAATAGAATAAATACAACAGGCAGTAGGGACTCTTCTGTTCCAACTACACCCAAGACAATTTGGACATTGTTTTTATGGGCTGATGACTCCTGCAGACACAGGCAGATAGGGGCCATTTTCACAAGCTGCATCCTAACTACTCGTGCTGAACCACTGCTCTAAAGCGATAGGGAAAGGAATTGGTAACCAACGTTTTTAAAACTGTAGAAATTAAATATCTGGAATTTTATCTCATTCATGCCCCTAGTCTATGTTGTCTAGCATTAGTCAAATTGCCATAAGAACTTCTTAAAGTGAAAAGCAATCCATACCTCTATCTACCTATCTGAATATTATCACCAGGCAAATTAAATGTGTTTAAAATATTTATAAGAAAAATGGGGGAAAAGGATAAAGCTGTCTAGAATTGGCTCAATCATTGCTGAATCCAACAACAGAAAAAGAACTTAATTTTATTTCATTTATGATTTATAGTTTGGAAGGTCGAGAAAAAACAGAAAAGTGTATGATGGCCCAGGGAGTAGTTTGAGCATGAAGGTATTACAGGATGGTAACTCAAAACATATAATCCACATGAAAGCTATCTATTAGGATTTTTCAGCTCTGTGCTCCTGTTTTATTGAAAGGATCCAGTGGCCTTCTGTTTCTTTTCTCCCTTCTCTTCTCCAGATGGAATAAGCCCCTGGGCAGCATCTGCAATCCACATTTTCAGACTAAACGAAACTGAAAAGTCCAATAAGAGAGAGACAAAGCTGTCTCTTTAAGCAGAGACTCAAACCACAGCCTTCTCCCCCCACCCCAGGTCACCCAATTTTCTTTCTCCATTTGATTGCATATATCAATGTTGACCAGAAATCGAGAAGACAAGGAGATGGAAATTAATATAACCAAGTGAGGGCAAGTTATGATTATATTGCATCAGGTTGATGGCCTGGCCTACTTCAGATGCTTAGCATTTAAATCCAAGTCCTGATTTGGAGGTGGTAACATTTAAATTCCAACCCACACTGCAAGTCTCAGGAATTAGAAAAGGGCATATTAGCTGTGGTACTTTTATGAGGTACATAAAACATGGAGTCAGGTCAGTGATTTAAAAGTGTGCATCAAATAACTTCAGAAACTTGATCTTTTATTCATACAGTGAATAGTTCAATTAAAATGTACCCCAAATCAGAATAAGATGCTCATCATACTGGCAAAAGACATAGGAATCCAGTAGCTAGTTACAATCAATTAGTCTCTCTCTCCCTGTCCCCTGACCCATTCCCTCCTCCTCAGTATGAGAGCTCATTTTAAAACAATTGTTATGCTCAATGAATGGCATAGTGATCTGAAAGCTGGTTGAATGTGCTTATTATGAATGAAGGTATTTATATTTTTAAACAAGTTTTCTTATTTTAGGATGAACAAGATGGAGTTTTCTCATTAAAAAAACAACTTAACTATCCAGTCATTCAGATAGGCATTATTTCCAATGACTGCAGCCAGTTTTCTAGGCTGTATTTTCCCACTGCAGTTTCCCACCTTTTGAAATGGGAAATCTATTCCAATTATTTGGAGTAAGAAATAGCTGTTTCTGCAGAAAGGTGACAACAACTGGAAAACTCCCTTTGAATGTTTCAGTAGGACTTTAACAGATAGATACTGAATCATCAGCTTTTCTGAATCTCTAGACCTGATATTCCTTTAGTGTTTCAAGCATAGTTAATGGCACTGTCAATGCCACATCATTATGTGTACCCGCTGGCTGATCCAGGATCTGGGAATGTCATACAAGCCCATTCCCCCAGGGATCAGACTGACAAAGGAAAGGAGCATCAATTGACCCTCATGATGGAAGTCCATATAGTTTTGGAAAAACAAAGCCTCTAATAAAATATGTACCTATTGATTATGTGATGCAACAGAAAAGTGACTCTGTGCAACAAACATAAATCTGAAACCACAGAAAGTATAACTGAGTCTTCTAACAGTGATCTTCTGTATTTACATTGGAAGGTGAATGTTAAGTCGTTGCCTCAGAAACAGTTAAATATTTTTCCCAAGCTGGAGGCCATGCCATATCTTAACAAAATATCATCTACGTAAAGACAAACGTCTTCAGACTGGTTGGAACTGTATAACCCCATGTATAGGTGGTGAAAAGGGGAATATTGAAGAATTAGTGAGCATTCAGAGGGTTTGTATATGGACCAGGTGTGGCCATCGCTTCATGGCTTAGAGACAGAAAGCCAGGCATGGGTGTAGTGGAGATTCTCCTGGTAGGAAAACACAGGGCAGGTGGGATGTTGTCAAAGTCAGTCTGGGTGTTCCAGGGAAACCAAAATGCGAAAAAGCTAGAGATGATCAGCACAGAAGGAATACAAACTCTTGGCTTCCTATTAATGTTGTTTTCTCTGAGGAAGTGGCAGACTGGGAGACAAATATTTGCAAATAGAGAAGATGCTGTTCCAGGGTGTGAGGAAGGTGTCTAGAATGCTTCAGTGTCAGTCTTGGGAAGAGAAGAGCCTACAGATACTTAGCTAATGCTTATTGATCACTTTTTGTGTGCCCCATGCTAACCTAAGTGCTTTATTTATTTCAGCTAATTTAATTAATTATAACCTTATGAGTTCTATTATTGTCTTCATATTACAGATGAGGAAATTGAGGCACAGAATGTGAAATGATTTGCCTAAGATTATAAAATTGGGATTTGAACCCAGGCAGTCAGTCAGACTCCAGCAGTCCTGTTTGCTAAGCACTCTACTTGGTTCAGGATACATCCTACAATGGGACTAGTATTACAGGAAGAAATATAATACATAGTGTTGGAAAGCAAAAGAAGGGAAATATGACCAAGAATGTTGCCAGTCGTTCTAAAGGAGGCTTTTGCATTCACTTCACAGTTGTTTGAAATGATTTTTACAGGAATAGGAGATGCCTGTTAACAAAGGTAATATTTAAATCCTAGCAGCCAGAGTCCAGTGTTTATTCTGGTCTAATTCAGTTGAAATTTGGAATAATGTGTTGAGTTAGAAATCATCAAAATTTCAGTATTTACCTTCTCAAAGAGCTAATTAAGATGCTCTGTAATCAAGGAAATCAAGGACCACTTTTTATGTTCCTTTCCTTTCCTTTCCCTTTCTTCCCTTTCCTTCCCTTTCCTTTCCTTTCCTTTCCTTTCCTTCCCTTTCCTTTCCTTTCCTTTCCTTTCCTTTCCTTTCCTTTCCTTTCCTTTCCTTCCCTTTCCTTCCCTTCCCTTCCCTTCCCTTTCTTTCCTTTCCTTTCCTTTTGGTAAAAACAATTTGAAATGACCAAATAACCTCATAGATGAGCCCTTTTTTCTTCCTTCTTTTCTCTTCCTGCTAGAAGTTATTTACTAAGATTGTTTTCCAACTTTCTCACACAAATGGTGAAATAAAAACCAAATAAAAGCACAATAAAGGAAATATTGTAATATGGTGTTTCAACAAAACTAAATTGCACATTTCAAAAGACGGACAGTGAAGCCAGCTATGGAAGACTTTTAAGTCAGGTTCTCAAAGGTAATTTGATTGTCAATAACTGTCTGGGAATAGCCAGAGCCAAAAAGTCTACTCCTTGATGGACAACGGTCAGTTTATGTGTTTATTTTTTTTCCTATGAATTGACTACTATTAAAATTTTGATTTTTAAAAATTTTTATTGAAATATAGTTGATTTACAATGTTGTGTTAGTTTCAGGTGTACAGCAAAGTGATTCAGTTATACATATATATATATTCTTCTTTTGCATTCTCTTCCATTATAGGTTACTACAAGATATTGAGTATAGTTCCCTGTGCTATACAGTAGGTTCTTGTTGATTATCTATTTTAAACATAGTAGTGTGTATATGTTAATTCCAAACTCCTAATTTATCCCTCCCCCTCTTTCCCCTTTAGTAACCATAAGTTTTTCTATGTCTGTGGGTCTATTTCTGTTTTGTAAATAAGTTCATTTGCATCTTTTTTTTTTAGATTCTACATATAAGCAATAACGTATGATATTTGTCTTTCTCTGTCTGGCTGACTTCACTTAGTATGACTATGATTTTTTTTTTTTTTTCGGTATGCGGGCCTCTCACTGTTGTGGCCTCTCCCGTTGCGGAGCGCAGGCTCCGGACGCGCAGGCTCAGCGGCCATGGCTCACGGGCCCAGCCGCTCCGCCGGCATGTGGGATCTTCCCGGACCGGGGCACGAACCCGTGTCCCCTGCATCGGCAGGCGGATTCTCAACCACTGCGCCACCAGGGAAGCCCTATGACTATGAATTTTTACTTGTTGCCTCCACAGATTTACAGGGAATGTCCTGTTTGGTGATAGTCCCTGAAAATCAGTGAAAAATCAGCATTGTGTAGGGATCAGGGCACTGCTCAGACAGACAGTTTCAGTTCACAGTCCAGCACCTGAATGTTATTGTGTGTTACCAGGCAAGTCATTCAGTCTCCATGAACCTGTATTTCTTTTTCTGTAAGATGGGATTAAACAGGGATTAAAACTACGGTTTTTACTTTGCAGAGTTTTAATTACGTGAGAAAATGTGAAGGAGAGTGTCCAGCACATTGTAAATTATCAATACATGTTAGTCAATATGGATCATACCTCTAGAGAGTTTTCTCACAACTAGTTACTTTTTCTTTTTTTGATTAAATTACAACATCAAGCAAGTTAATTCTTTCATGGGTAAATAGTCATAAAAACTAGGAAATCATAAAAGGAAAATTGTAGTTTCCTTCCTTGATTTGTCATAATATCCCTTTCTTAGATGTGTAAATATCAGTATTTTCCTTTTTCTAGACAACAAGCCAGTGAGCAGCCTCAGCCTGCCTTCGTCCCACCAGAGATGCTCGTGTCATCAAGTTAGGCGGGGCAATTCTTTCAGCCAGCATCCAACCAGGATTATTATTCACCATCTTCTTACGTTGACAGTTTTGATGAAGAGCCTCTTTTACTAGAAGATAAGTTAAGGAAGTGCTATTCATGTGTGTACAGCTCAAAGAAAAAGAGCAATAATCATCTCTTAATGTGCGCTGTCAGCATGCCGCATACAGTGTTTTATGTGATTATTCCACATATAAACAAGAGTCTGCCAGACCAACACACTTAAACCTTTGGGAGTTTGTCTCCTGTATGTGTGGGGACAATTGGAAGTAGATATGAGCTATTGCTGTGCTACTCTTGCAGTTTTTAAATGTTTCTTCACTGTTTCTTGAATGTGGACTCCCTGACTATATCTAGACAACAGTGAAGACATCTTTTGGCAGAGTGATTACATCAAAGTAACCACAAGCGTATCTTACTATTTTCTGCTATGTTTGCCTGGGAGCAAAGTGGGTAGTTTCTCAGTATTCTTTTTTTGTTGTCATGGAGAAAAGACAGGTTTTTTTCCCTTCCTGGCTCATGTGAGCCCGCATATCTCAGATAGATACGACTAAGTGGGAAGGAATATGATTCCAGTAAATAGCACTGTTGGTGGCAAGGAAACCTGGGGACCCTTGCAGTTAAAGGTTGCCTCCAAAGATTTCAGGCATCTTCCATCCATTGATTTTTTTTTTAATCCAGCCAATTTATATCTGCCGCTTTTGTTCTTAAGGAATGTCAACATGATGCTAGCCTATTCACAGGCTAACTGCTCTAACTCTTTTGTATGTAGTCCAGTGAAAAGGGATAGGCTAAAATTCCCAATATTTTACATCAAAAGATCATTGTTTGCTTCTTATGAACACAGCCAGCCACCTGATATTAAAACATTCTTCTCTCTTTGCCTTCAAAATTAAGAAAAGAGGAAAGATTTAAACCATTCAGAAAAGCAGAGAGATTTATATAATCGATGTGTTGGCTCTTTAGAAGCCAGTTAAGTTTTTGGATCAATTACGCTTAACCAATTCATTCTAATTTGCCTCTGCATCTGATATCTAACAACTGAAAGTTATAAGCTATTCTCATCAAGAATTTTCCTTGACTCCACCAACATCTGTATGTAAAAAAACCTATCAATTGACTAATTATAAAAGTAATCTATATTCAAAATAGAAATTTGGAAAATATAGAAACATATGAATACAAATATTTAAAAATCACCAAAAATTTTGTCTCTGAGACATGACTATCATTAATAATTTGATGTAATTTCTTCCATCCTTTATTCTGTTTTTCTATGAATATATATATATACATACACTAAAAAATGAAATACTATATTTCTTTGACTATGAATATATTGGTAAATACTTAAAAATAAAAGTTGGATCATACTACGGGCATACAGTTTTGTATTTTTTAAAGTTAGTTTATATCATAAGCATTTCTATACATGCATTCTTTAAAATCATTAAATGTTATTTGAAAATATACATATAGTACATGTACAGGTACTATATACAAGTACCATAATTTAAATCTAACATAGAGCTCATTCTTTATAATCAATAATGCTTTGGTGAATATCATAGGAAAAATTTTGACCTGTACAGAATCTGTCCATAGGATGGAACTATAACATTGGGATTACTGTGTCAAAAGTCATTTATACTGTCAGGCTCATCTAGAAAAATAATGAGCCAACAGACCTCCATAGTAGAATATGAAATGTCTTTGTTAATTTGATAGGCAAAAAGACAAAACATAATACTTTTTATTTCTTGGTTACTAGAAAAGTTAGACGTTTTTTTCATGTTTATTGACTGTTTTATATGTTTTTTTATATGTTTATTGTTTCACATGTTTTTACTTCTTTCTGTTTTTCAAGTTCTTTGCTAGATTTCCTATTGGAATCTTAAGATTTTTCCTTTCCTTTTTCATTTATAGAGATATTTATATGGTAAAGATATTAATTATTGTCTGGAATATGTATTTCAAGCTTTTTTTTCCTAGGTTGTGTTTGCCATCTAATTTGTTTATGGGATATTAGGGCATATAGTCATTTTATTAATCATGTTTATGTTTTTCACTCCACAATATTTTTCTTGGTAACTTTTCTTTCCAATTGCTCTTTTGTTTAGAATATATTTCTCCAGCTCTAGATACTGCTTATATCCTCTTGTAGATTCTTAAATTTTTAAATTGTCTTTTTGTTTTTCACTTAAATTTTTGATTCATTGAAAATTGTTTTAGGTTAGTACATGAAGTAGAATTTAACTTTGTTTTTTTCTTTAATGATTTATCAATTTTTCCTGTAACGTTTACTGAAAATAATCTTTTCTACTTGTCTCAG
The DNA here is from genome assembly GCF_002837175.3 of Physeter macrocephalus. Taxonomy (NCBI): domain Eukaryota; kingdom Metazoa; phylum Chordata; class Mammalia; order Artiodactyla; family Physeteridae; genus Physeter; species Physeter macrocephalus. The sequence goes on from NC_041220.1 coordinate 57,022,013, forward strand.
ATGCCTCCATTCTGATATTCTAAACTCAAATACATTCTCCCATGATGTCTTCTTAAATTTCAAATAGGAAATATACTAGATTTCCCCTCCTACTACATCTCAGAGAAATTCCTCGATTGTTTTGTTTTCTCTTTGTGATTATCCCCGCCAAATATATAGTATATTAGAAGAGAGAGTATCTGATATAATTTTGCATTCTGAGTCTATGAAATTTCTAGACTCTGATCCAATATGTTCTTCAGGCTGGGTGACTTTGTGAAAGCCTCAAGCCTCATCTGTCTAAAAGATATAAAAAGACCATAGGCAGGATTTCTAGGATAAGATAATAAAAGACATTTGCTAGTTTTTATTGAGTGTACACCAAAACAACCTATAAAATTATGAAGTTATAATAATTAACATCCCTTGCACAAAAACATGCTATTTGAAAGTGCACTCGTTTATTCCTTAAATACTTTGTTGTCTAAAAGACTTGTTTCGTTTTATGTAAGAATGATAACCTTTGCTATTTGATCATGTATAATCAATGTTACAAATGCATCTTGAAGAATTATAGTCAATTCAAATCTGTCAGACTAGAAAAATTACTGTGATATTTGGTATTTACATTTGTAGCATAGCCTGATGTTTATATTTGAAAGGCCAATGCCACAATTTGCATAGAAAACAAAGATATTAATTCATTTTCATAACATATATATTGTATGCTTTACTACCACTAGATGACAGCAAAACAATAAATTTTGCATTCAATTTTCACAGCAGTTTCATCTTTTTTTATCTTGTAAAATAAGTTGTTATATTAGGGTATCTACAATTGATAAATAGGTATCTCATTTGCATACATTATAATAAATTTGGAAACAAAATATTACGGAGATGTATTTTGGTAAAAAACACATAAAATATTTTTTCTTATGAAAATATTTAGTAGGTCTTATGTTCATTCGTTGTTTCATGACTCCATGTTGAAACGTGCAAAAGTTAATTATGCCATCAAATAAATGGCTGATATCAGTAATAATGCCTCATAAAGCATTTTCATCTGGGTTTCTTCAGGAATAATGATTATGCTTTTTGAGGAGAAAGATATTTTGAATTAAAGGCCACTGGTGGTAAATACTGAAAACATTGTTAACGTAAATATATAAATTGAAAAAGTTTGAAGACAGCATAAGCCTCAGGTGAAATTAATTTAAACTATAGCATTTCTCAATTTTTAAAATCTGCTATTTTAAAAATCACATTGGACATTCTAACATATTTTAAGTTGGTGAACTACTCATATTCTCCAAAGTGTATGTTCATTAAGAAATATATAAATACACTGTGAAAATAAAAAGGGAAATTGAAATGTAAATGATTTGCTCACTATTAATTTAATTCAAATTAAATTCAAATTCTTTCTTTTCAAGCTTGGATTGGCTAGCAATTGTCAACCTGGATGTGAAAAGAGTGAAAGATACACTTTCTATCTTAGTTCGGGCAATGTCTGGCTGACCTTCTAAAAACGTCTAGGCCCCTGTTAGAGTAAGGTCCCTCTACGTCATGGCGATCATTGAAAGTTCATCTGCTATTCTGGGTGTAGAATGTCAACTTTGCAAGATGTTTAGGTGGTATACACAACTATAAAAGAAGTTGAATTATACCCTGTCTCTGACCAAAGAGGGTTACTAAATCCTGGGAAGGGAAGTTGAATGGCAGGTACCAATGATTTAGGGGGACAATCCTTCACATGGGAGAACGGGCTCACTTCAAAAAAATACAAACCTTATGAGATTAGATGCGCATTGACTCGACCACAGCTCTATGATTAAAAGCATGGGTTCTTTTTTTTTCTTTTGTACCTTCTTGTTTTTTACCCTACCCCTAGCCCCTGGCAACCACTTTTCTACTCCGACTCTATGAGTTTGACTTAACAAAATTTTTTTAGACTCCACATACAAGTGATACCATGCAGTATTTGACTTTCTCTGTCTGGCTTATTTCACTTAGAAAAATGCTCTCAAGGACCATTCATGTTGTCACAAATGACTGGATTTCCTTGTTTTTTATGACTGAATAGTATTCCAATGTATATGTATATATATATATACATATATATATACACCACAACTTTTTTACACATTCATCTATCAGTGGACACTTCGGTGGTTTCCATGTCTTGGCAGTTGCTGCTTTCAACATGGGGGTGCAGATATCTCTTTGATATCCTGTTTTGTTTCCTTCAGATATATTCCCAGAAGTGACATGGCTGGATCATACAGTAGTTCTATTTCTTAAAAAATTTTGAGGAACCCCCATACTGTTCTCCATACTGGCTGCACCAATAAACATTCCCACCAAGAGTGCACAAATGTTCCCTTTTCTCCACATCCTTGCCAACACTTATTCTTGTTTTTTTGATGTTAGCCTTTCTAACAGGTGTGAGATGATATTGTGGTTTTGATTTGCATTTCCCTGATGATTAATGGTGTTAAGCACATTTTCATGTACCTGTTGGCTATTTGTATGTCTTCTCTGGAAAAATTTCTGTTCAGTTCTTCTGTCCATTTTTTAATTGGGCTATTTTATTTATTTAGTTTTCTATTACTGGCTCTGTGACTTTGGAAAAGTTAATCACTCCAAACCTCAGCCATCTGATTCACAAAGTAGGAACAAAATAACAGTACCAGCCTCAATGCATGTCAGTAAGACCAACACATGTAAATCTTGTAGGGCTTACAGCAAAATTCAGTAAAAATATTCAGTTAAAAAGAATTCCACTCTTTTTAGCTCAAATGTATGTACTTTATAGTAGTTTAGCTAGTTTTTCCTAACCTCCACCTCACCCGTATTCAAATTTAAAATGAGAGAAGGAGAGTAACCAGCTTGATTACTGGTTCCTAAGTAGTGACGTTATATTCTCCTTTATGAATGTCCTTTTTTTCTACTCCAGATGCATCTTAAAGTTTATCTTTATAGGAGTGGTGAGAAAAGTAACTGATGTGATGTTGGCATTTATTTCTATATTCAGTGGATGTCAAATGGCTAGGTTTTTTTTTTTCTTTTTAATGAAAAAGATATAAGAGGAGCAGAATCTAACAGCAGGGTCTGTAAAGGGGCAGTCAGAATTCTTTGAAAAACAAGGTATTGGAGAAATAATTAGAAATTACTAATTGAGTTTAGACTCATGGACACTGAGCCCCACTGCTTTTGGATATTTTATTCTACCATCACCACTCATAAAAGGGAAAGGTTAATTGTCTCAAAAATTTAATCTCTGAATACACAGACTCAACAACACAGAGCACTGACCTTATTAAAATATGTATACACGCCATGATTGCTTTTACTTGCGGAATGAGCCATTGCCTTTTCTCCTCTGTGGAGTTTCAGGCAGTTAGCATATGGTATTGCTCTTCTCATCAGGCAGAGTATAAGTAAAATCCCAGACGTAGGCTAAATGTCTTTAGATTAGATAACACTGCTAATTGAAAATTATGCATGTTTGGTAGGACAAGTTTCAAAAGTGTTAGCAATAGAAAATGCAGGAAAAAGAAATATCTCAATGGGCATTAAGGTGGGACTTTTGGTTCGTTAGCTACCATTATATTTTGTTTTTACTGTATAATGACCATTTCCTCATTTTTGGCTGCATTTTAAGCTTATATTTGCTGCAGAAAGCAGGGAAATTTTTCCTTGCTGGAATTATTTCTCTAAAATATATCTTTCAGCTCATTGTGTGGGAATAAAAAGTCTGGTTTTTTTTGTTTTATGGTTGCTATATATTACGTAGAACTTTAAACTATGAAGGTATAACAATCAGATTAAACTGCTAAGTAAATTAGTAATATTTGTTAACTTTAATTAAAGAATATTACTCATGTTTATTTTGCTATATTTATATTATCTCCTCCCCCTTCTTCTTTTTAGAACTTGGAATTAATTTTGATCACATATGGCAAAAAACCTTGACAGTGTTAAACCCACTGAAGCCAGCAGATGGCAGCATTATGAATGAAACAGACCTCACTGGGCCCATCCTGTTCTGTGGGGTCCTAGGATTTTCCCTAGTTCTGGAAATGGACAGCAGCAAGCACTACATATTTCTTTTTTTTTTTTTTAGCTAACATTGGTTTATCTAAGTTTCATGTTTACAGCATTATATTTCTACTTCTGCAAACACCACAGCCAAGTACAAGATTTTAATGCAAGTCCTTTCAAATGTCATTTTTGAAGAGGTCTTTGTAAATATGGAAGAAAGTATATCACTTTATGAAGTGAAAATTGTTTGATTCATAACTACATTTTTTTTGGTGAGAGAGACATATTTAATGGAACCATAATGACAAAGAGAAACTGCCATCATGTATTACAACACAAAAAAAATGTAAATTTAAATAGAATTTCAAAAATCAAATCACTAAGACAGATTTTCAACAAAGCAGGAAATCATATATATGATTTTCTTGTAATTAAGTCTTTTTTGTTGTTTAGAAAAGACTATCAATCTGAAAAAGTTGGAGGAACACAAGGATTTGTGAAACAGAGGGCTGAAATTTTATTTTATTCTTATTAGTCAGATATATTCTTCTGCGGTGAATAGGGGGTGTTGAGTTCAGTTCATTGAGCAAGGAGTAGGTCTTGTCTGTTACATATTTGGTTGATGGATCGGTATCTGTGGTAATTTCAAACTCTTGTGTTATGCATCACCCCACCTCACCTTTCCCCTGGAGCAGGCATAAGTGTGTTTTCTAAATATGTGACTCTGTTCTGTTTTGCAATTCAATTCATGTGTAGTGATGTTTACATTCCCTCTATAAGTGATATCTTATGATAAGTTTCTTTTTCTGTGTGACTTATTTCACTTAGAATCATTGTACCTAAACCCACTCATTATGCTGCAAATAGCCTTATGACATTGATTTCATGGGTGAGTGATATTCCATTGTACATAAGTACCACAACCTCTTTATCCATTTTTCTCTTTCCTGGGATGTTTAAGGTGTACTGAAGTCGAGGTTCTTGTAAACAGAGCATCCCTAACCTTTTTGATGCCTGTGTCTTGTTGATTTTTATTCTTCTGAAGGTCTACGTCCATGAGTGGAAGGGCCCTATGCTCTGTAGCTGTGTTTTTTAGATGTTTTAGGAAACACCATACCCTTCTCCAGAGTGGCTGTCGGCAATTTACATCCCGCCCATCAGCGTAACACGGCTGCCTGGTCTCCATGGCCTGTCCTGTATTTCTGGTTTTTACACTTTTTTTCGGATGACCCTTCTGACCGGTGGGAAGTGAGACTTCTTTGTAGTGCTGATTTGCATTGTCTGCTTCCTTGGTTGGCCAAAAAGGGCGTATGCGTTTTTTCCTGAATATATTCAGGAAAAAACGCATACGCCCTTTTTGGCCAACTGCATCATTGTCGAAGTTCTGCCGCTTTTCATGTGCTTTCAAGGCGACTCCAATCTACCTCTTGAAATCTGTTTCCTGCAATTCTGCCTTACTTTCAATACCTCTTTGTTGCCTTACCTCAATGTATTTTTGGATAATAGTTATCATTTATAACTCTGCAGGTTTGTGAATTGCAGTGTCCCTGAGCTCCGTTTTTCAACTTGCTTTTCTGTGGGTGGGCCGCAAAAGCGCAGGATTGCTGCAGGCTTTTTTCTGGTACCGGGGCGGCAGGCTGAGTCTTTGGTTAATTCTTCTTCCTGATGGCAAATTAGAGTGACAGGTGCCTGTCCAAACACCTACAGCTAGTCTCTCATTGGTTCCCCCTCTTCCCATTCATCCTCCGGACAAATTGCAAACTGTGCGAAACAGTAGGTTAAAGGTTCTGATTCTGCAAGTGGGGAGATTGTTAGTAAAGCGACTGGAATGGCGAACCCGAGCAACAGGAGATGAAAAATAGGTGCGTTTAAGATACCTTTCCTGATCACACGGTGTACCATCCACTGGGTTTCCCATGCAACTTTTAGCTGTAGGAGGATTCCCTTGAACCTGGAGAGTTGGGACCAATGGAATGGGTAGCATGCAGTATTACTTTAAGGGGTCTGCATTTGCTCACCCAACCTCATCAATCCTCTCAGCCCCAAGAGTGTCCAGGCTTGGAACCCTTGGAATGTGTAGCATGCAGTATTACTTTAAGGGGTCTGTATTTGCTCACCCAACCTCACCATTCCTCTCAGCCCCAAGAGTGTCCAGCCTTATGTCTCATCCAGCTGCCGGTGTAGATGTGGTCAGTCCAGGTTGCATCACAGCCCCTGAAGGAATTTTGTAAGAATTTCTCTCTCTTTCACTGTCTTTGTGTTTGAAATTTATTTTTATAATGGGGTTTAGCTGATTTTCACTGCTGTGTTTATGCCACTTTACACACACTGATTCACTTACAGTGAGATATGAATATATATTTTTTAAGATTTTTCTAGTCAGATATATTCTTCTGCGATGAGTAGGGTGTTTTGAGTCCAGGTCACTGAGCAAAGTGTAGGTTTTGTCTATTACTCATTTGGTTGATGGAAAGGTATCTGTGCTAATTTGAAACTCTTGTGTTATGCATCACCCCACCTCACCTTTCCCCTGAAGCAGGCATAAGTGTTTTCCAAATGTGTGACTCTGTTCTGTTTTGTAATTCAGTTCATGTGTAGCGATGTTTACATTCCCTCTATAAATGCTATCTTTTGATAAGTTTCTTTTTCTGTGTGACTTATTTCACTTAGAATCATCGTACCTAAATCCACTCATTATGCTGCTAATAGCCTTATGACATTGATTTCATGGCTGAGTGATATTACATTGTACATAAGTACCACACTTCTTTTTCCATTTCTCTCTTTCCTGGATATTTAAGGTATACCGAAGTCGAGGTTCTTGTAAACAGAGCAGCCCTAAACTTTGGGGTGCCTGTGTCTTGTTGATTTTTCGTCTTCCCAAGATAAAAGCCCATGAGTGGAAGTGCCCTATGCTCTGTAGCTCTGATTTTTAGATGTTTTAGGAAACACCATACACTTCTCCAGAGTGGCTGTCGGCAATTTACATCCCGGCCTTCAGCATAACGAGCCTCCCTGTTCTCCATGGCTTGTCCGCATTTCTGGTTTTTACACTTTTTTTTAGTTTGGCCCTTTTGACCCGTGTGAATTGAGACTTCTTTGCAGTGTTAATTTGCTTTGCCTGCTTGTTTGGTTCGACAAAAAGGGTATATGCCCTTTTTGGCCAACTACATCATTGTCAAAATTCTGCCGCTTTTCATGTTCTTTAAAGGCGACTCCAATCTAACTCTTGAAAACTGTTTCTTGCAATTCTGCCTTGCTTTCAAATCCTCTTTGTTGCCTTACCTCAATATATTTTTGGACGTTGTTATCATTTATAACACTGCAGGTTTGTGAATTTCAGTGTCCCTGAGCTCCATTTTTCAACTTGGTTTTTTGGGAGCTGACCCCAAAACCGCCGGATTGACTCAGGTCCAGGCCCTATTCTGGTTCCTGGAGGCAGGCTGAGTCTTTGGTTCATTCTTCTTCTTGATTGGAAATTAGAGTGACATGTGCCTGTCCAGACACCTACAGCTAGTCTCTCATTGGTTCCCCCTCTTCCCGTTCATCCTCCAGACAATTTGCACACTGTGCGAAACAGGAGGTCAAAGGTGCTCCTTCTTCAAGTGGGGAGATTCTTTGTAAAGTGGCTGGAATGGCGAACCTGAGTACCAGGAGATGAAAAATGAGGTGCATTTTAGCCCCCTTTCCCGATCAAACGGTGTACAGTCCTCTGGGTTTCCCATGAATGTTTTAGTTGTGGGAAGATTCCCTTGAACCTGGAGATTTGGGACCCATGGAATGGGTACCACCAGTATTACTTTAAAGGGTCTGCATTTGCTCACCCAACCTCACTAATCCTCTTAGCCTGAACAGTTTTCAGCCTTATGTCTCATCCTGCTGTGGTTCTAGATGTGTTCAATCCATGTTGCATCACAGCCCCTGAGCAAAGTTGTAAGCAGTTTTTTGTCTCTCACTGTCTTTTTTTAAAATTTATTATTATATTGGTTACAACTGATTTTCAATGCTCTGTTTCTTGCTGCTGTACGTCCACTTGATTCACGTACAGAGAGACATCAATAAATTCTTTTTCAGGTTCTTACCAGGCGTATATAATCTTTTCCGGTGACTTGAGTTTGCTGAGTGCAGTTCTTTGAGGTAACGTGTAGGCCTTGTTGATTATTAATTTGGTATTTGGAATGGTATCTTCATTAATTTCAACCTCCTGGATAATGCCTCACCCCTCCCCACCTTTCCCCTTTAGCAGCCTTATGTGTGTTTTCTACATATTTGACTATGTTTCTGTTTTGTAATTTATTTCATGTGTAGCCATTTTTGATTCCACCATTAAGTGATATCTTATGATATGTGTATTTTTCTTTCTGACTTATGTCACTTAGAATGATCGTATGTAACTCCTCCTAAGTTGATGCAACTGGCCTTATTTCATTGATTTCCTGGCTGAGTTATATTCCACTCTACATAAATACCACAACTCTTTTATCTATTTTTTCCTTCCAGGGTTATTTAGGTTGTATCCAAGTCGAGGCTCTTTTAAACAGAGAGGCGGTATACGTTGGGGTGCCTGTGTCCTGTCGATTTTGTTTTTCCCAAGATATATGCCCATGAGCGCAAGTGCCCTATGCTCTGTAGCTCATTTGTTTAGAAGTTTTAGTAAACACAATACACTTCTTCAGAGTGCCCGTTGGCAATTTACATTTCCACTATCAGCCTCACAGGGCTCCCTTCTCTCCTCGCCCTGTCCTGCATTTCTGGTGTTTACACTTTATGAGGATGGCTCTTCTGACTGATGCGAAGTGATACCTTTTGTAGTATTGATTTGCAATGCCCACCTGTTTGGTTGGCTAAAAAGGGTGTATGCCCTTTTCTTGAATATATTCAGAAAAAAAGCATACGCCCTATTCGGCCAACTGCACCATTGGCGATGTTCAGCCCCTTTTCTTGTGCTTTCATGGCGAGTCCTTTCTACCTCTTCAAATCCCTTTCCTGCCATTCTCCCTTGCTTACAAGTCCTTTTCGGTGACCTACCTAAAGACATTTTTTGACGGTAGATATTTTCAACTCTGCAGTTTCGTGAATTTTAGTGCCCCTGAGTTCCATTTTTCAACTTGTATTTTTGGGAACTGGCCACAAAACAGCGGGATTTCCTCAAGCCCTATTCTGTTTCCATGGGCAATCTTAGCCTTTGGTCATTTCGTCGTCCTGATTGGAAATTAGAGTGACATGTGCCTGTCCGAACACCTAGGGCTTGTCTCTCATTGTTTCTCATCCTTCCGCTTCATCCTCTGGACAAATTCCAAACTGCGCAACAGGATGTAGAAGGTGCTGACATCCCCAAGTGGGGAGATTGTTAGGAAAGACGCTAGAGGGGTGAACCTGGCTACCAGGAGATGAGGAGATGAGATGCCTTTTCCAAACTCTTCCCGATCAAACGGTGTACCATTTTCTAGATGTCACAGGCATGTTTTAGCTGTAGGAAGGGTCCCATGTATGTTAAGAGAACACCAGGGATTTTTCCAAATCAGTGTCTCCCCGAACCCCAAACTGGAGAATTTTTACGCTACGGCTACACGTATGTTCATTAAGGGCCTTGGGCAGTAGGCAGAGTCCGAACTTTAGATGACTGAAGTCTTCAGGGTCAGAAGCGCTCACCATTGGCCTCCCTTAGGTTACATTTTATCTGTCATTGATAGATGATGTTAAAAATATCTATACTTTTTCAGATTATTTCTGCTTATAGATTATTACAAAATATTGAGTGTAGTTCCCTGTGCTATGCAGTAGTTCTTTGTTGAGGATCTATTTTATACATAGCAGTGTGTACGTGTTAATCCCAAACTGTTAATGTATCCCTCCCCACACATTTCCCCTTTGGTAATAATAAATGATAAGATTTTATACTTCTCAGAAATGGGGAAGCTGAAAGAGTGGTATCATCTTCAATGGAAAAGCATTCAAAACAATATTGAAGCTTCAGCCAAGATTATTAGATGTACATCCTTGGAAAGATATCACTTCATTTCTCTAAACTTGACATGACAAATAAGACAATAACCCTCCACTGACCCTCCTTATAATAAAGTGATGGAAATATCAAATGGAAGTGTTGGAAACATCTTATTTTACCCGAGCCTTATACACTGCTCTAGGTTAATTACAGTTTGGCTCACACATCTGTTCATTGATGTTACAATGTTCTCAATTACTGTTACTGACCCTGCAGAGTGGGCCCCAACAAGGGTCCCCTGCCCCGTGTCATTAGAGCCAAGAGAACGAGACTGAGTTTGGTTCAGAAGCAAAGGAAACTTTATATTCTGATCAGAGAACGGAGAGGTGAGAGCGTGCGCTCCCCCGAGGGCTGTGGGCCGGGCTGCTGTGTAGGGATCCCGGCAGCGTCAGCGGGACGGAAGGGGCGGAGCTCTCGAGGGCCGGGTTGGCTGGAGCTCAGGCTCCATGTCGCGGAGTCTGCACGGGGCCCCGCGAGCTGAGGTGTCGGCCCAGCCATTTGGCACCAGGAAATGGGTTCTGAAGTGCCGGGTGTGGGACCTCTGCGTGTGGAAACCTAGGAGCAAGTGAAATTAGACAAAGCACAAAGGAATAAAGGTGAGACTTGATTTTATTGCCCAGATTCTATTTTTATCTCCCAGGAATTTTTAATGGGCTCTGCCGGTGACAAACCCCCCCTCTGCCTTTTGCCCCATTCCTCATTGTTGGGGCGCTGAGGGTGCAGACCCCACTTCTGTAACTGCTTCGTGCTGAGTTGGGAGTCCTCACACCCGGGGGGAGGGGCAGAACTTCTCCCCAGCAGCCTCCAGGTGACTGTCCCCAGGGCCCCTCCCTCAGTGCTCGTCCGCCTGAGCCCCAGCATTTGAAGTGTTATAGATTCTAATGACCTTTAAGGGTGCAGGAAAGAGATGCGCAGAGACGCTGGGGGGGCCGGTTTTACCCCGCCCACATTTGTTCGGCCACCTTAGGCAGACGGTTTCTGCCAGCCTAGATGCTCTGACCAGTGGTCTGCGCTTTCTTCAATTAGGCCCCTGAATTAAAGTACAAACAGCACCAGGTGTCAGAACCCTGCCTGCTCAACTCCCAGACAGTCCAGGGCCGGTGGTGATCCAGACCCATGACGGCCACCGAGTCAACGGCCTTTTCAAGTAGCCAGGAGCCCAGCCGGTCTCATCGGCCACCGTCACCGCGGTGTCTGTAGGCTTTTCTATGGTGACAGCGTTATTTACGGTTCCCCCGCCAAGCTTATTAGCTCCGCTCTGGGTGCAGTAAGTCCTGCAAGCAGTAGTCTGCTCTTTGGGGGCATGCTCTTGTTGTTTTCTGAGAGAAGATCCACATCAAGTGATGGTCACACGAGTCATCATGGGGACCCGTTGCCCCCGGTTGTCCCTCTGGAGGTTGGAGTTGGAGGGCTTCCTCACTCGAGGTCAGTGTGCCCACGGTAAAGGTCAAAGGGTTTAGCTAAATTAGGGAGGTCCAGGGCAAGGGTCTGAATTAACTGCTCTTTCCATTCTTGAAAGGCCGCTTCTGGATTCTATTCGAACGGATCATCATCTTTTCCTTTCAATGTTTCATATAGAGGCCCAGCTATTAGACTGTAGTTAGGGATCCAGATGCAGCAAACCCCGGCCTCCCCCGGAACCCTTAAGCTGTCTTCTAGTTTTAGAAGGGGTAAGTCTGCAAATAGCTTCTTCCCTTTCCTGGGATGGGCTTCTCCGACCTTCTGTGAGAATGAAGCCCAGGCAGGTCACCTTAGTCTGTGATATTTGAGCCATTTTCTTGGACACTTTCTATCCCTTATTGACTAGGTAGTTCAGAGGCCTCTTTAGTAGGACTGGCGATCAGAATGTCATCTGCATATTGAAGGAGGGTTCCCTTCTCCAGAGGTAGATCTTTTAGGTTTTAGTTAAGTTTCCCCAAAGGTGGTGTGGGAATTTTTGAACCCTTGGGGCAGGACGGCCCAGCAGTATTGCTTTTGTTGTATGTTGAGTCCTGCCAATCACAAACCAACATTTCTTCTGACTCTGGTACTAATGGAATACAGAAGAAGGCATCATTAAAGTCTAATACAGAATACCATGTCCCGGTGGATGGTAGAATGACCAGCAGGGTGTAGGAATTAGGAACTACTGGATGTATATCCTCAGTGGCTTCACTGACTGTCCTGACATCCTTTAGCAGGTCCCCAGCAGCCCACGGGGCTCTCGTGGTCAGGCCAATCCCAGGATATGGAGCTCACTTGGGCAGGTCCCCCGCAGCCCACGGGGCTCTCGTGGTCTTTCCCCTCCCAGGATACGGGGCTCACCTGGGCAGGTCCCCAACAGCCCACGGGGCTCTCGTAGTCAGGCCCCTCCTTGGATATGGAACCCTCTGTGCAGGTACCCCGGCAGGGCTGGGCACACAGGAACCGTGCACATAGCCCTCATTGCAGAGGACTCCCAGCCCACCTGTCAGTCAGAGCTGCCCCAAAGCACCTCAGAGCAGGACTTGAACAAACAAACAGTAGCTCCGACAGGTCTGTGACCCTGGGCTTCACCACCCTGGGTGGTCTCCCTCCGTCTGGTCTTCCAGAGGCTTCCACCGCAGCCAGGGCACCAGGCCTCTGTCTCCACCCACCACCCCTCCTCTCCCTGACTCCTGGGTTCCTCTCATTAGGAGAGGTTCTTCTTGAAGTTGTCACCCACTCATGGACCAGATACAATGATTAGAAAACAAGCCAGGGCTGCAACCCCTTGTCTAGCCTGACCCTCAGGACCCTACACCTGTTCCTTGGAACTGGCCAGTGCAGCAAGGCCCATCTTCTGCAACTGTGAACCCCTGAGGGGCGAGGATTGGCTGACCTGGGCAGCCTGACCCAGCCGGCCAGCCCTCCCCAGGTGTGCCTGGGCTGAGGTCAATATAAACACCACTCCAGCCAACAAGAGCTCCTGCAGCTGTGCCTGACGCCATATTCTCTGCCCCATCAGCAGTCTCGGGGCTGGGCTGGTGGGAGGGAGTAGGGCCCATGGCTCTGTGGGTGGCCCAGTGTGAGTGGGGCTCTGCTGCACTTTCTGCAGGAGTTGCCGGACTGCCACCTGCTAAAGAAGAGGATGTGTCACCCATACCTGCCGCTGGAATTTCTCCCCGGGCAGAGGTGAGGAAGGAAAGAAGCAGTGGGGGCCGGGACAGGAGGGGTACCACAGGCAGGGAAATGGAAAGCTTCCAGAAGAGCACCCGGGGCCAGGACCATCCTGGCTGGCCTGCAGGCACAAAGTCGGCCTGCGTGCTGTGGCTGGTGTGGCTCCACGGCCCTTCCTCTAGGCTTTCAAGTCCTTGCACACATTCAGCTGTTTTACCTGGGAAGAGTGGGAACAGTTCAGCAGCAACTGGCCTGCGGCTCAGCTCACGTTTACTCAGGGACGCCTCGGCATGGTCCCCGAGCTTTGCAATGAGGACGCTCCTTGTGGGGGTCTGGTGGCTGCATGGGAGACGATTCCCCACCTCTGACCAACTTCAGAATTGTTTACCACTGGAGCAAGTGCCCTGATAGGGTTTTCCTCTGTATGACCAGTGAGTTCTGCTTTTTCTCTTTTTTCTTTTTTGGCTCAAGGTAGGTTTTATTCCTCTTCTTGTATTTATAGATATAAGCATGGAAGTAATTCATTCATATAAATATGTCTATGGGAAGGAAATAACTTTTTTTCTTTTTTAAAAAATATTTATTTTTAAAATATTTTAATTTTATTAATTATATTATACAGCAGGTTCTTATTGGTTATCTATTTTATACATATAAGTGTATACATGTCAATCTCAATCTCCCAATTCATCCCACCACCACCCCCACGGCTTTCCCCCCTTGGTGTCCTTACATTTGTTCTCTACATTTGTGTCTCTGTTTCTGCCTTGAAAACCAGTTCATCTGTACCGTTTTTCTAGGTTCCACATGTATGCATTAATATACAATATTTGTTTTTCTCTTTCTGACTTACTTCACTCGCCGTAAGTTCATCTGTACAATTTTTCTAGATTTCACATATAAGTGATATTATATAATATTTGTTTTTCTTTCTGACTTACTTCACTCTGCCCTCTAGGTCCATCAACATCTGTACAAATGGCACAATTTTATTCCTTTATATGGCTGAGTAATATTCCATTTTATATATGTACCACATCTTTTCCATTCGTCTGTCTGTGGGCATTTAGGTTGCTTCCATGACCTGGCTATTGTAAATAGTGCTGCAATGAACATTGTGGTGAATGTGTCTTTTTGAATTATGGTTTTCTCTGCATATATGCCCAATAGTGGGATTGCTGGGTCATATGGTAATTCTATTTTTAGTTTTTAAGGAACCTCCATACTGTTCTCCATAGTGACTGTATCAATTTACATTCTCACAAATAGTGCAAAAGGGTACCCTTTTCTCCACACCCTCTCCAGCATTTGTTGTTTGTAGATTTTCTGATGATGCCCATTCTAACTGGTGTGAGGTGATACCTCATTGTAGTTCTGTTGTCTATTTCTCTAATAATTGGTGATGTAGAGCAGCTTTTCATGTGCTTCTTGGCCATCTGTATGTCTTCTTGGGACAAACGTCTATTTAGGTCATCTGCCCATTTTTGGATTGGGTTGTTTGTTTTTTTTACTGTTGAGCTCCATGAGCTGTTTATATATATTGGAGATTAATCCTTTGTCCGTTGATTCGTTTGTAAATATTTTCTCCCATTCTGAGGGTTGTCTTTTCGTCTTGTTTGTAGTTTGCTTTGCAAAAGCTTTTAAGTTTCATTTGGTCCCATTTGTTTATTTTTGTTTTTTATTCCATGACTCTAGGAGGTGGATCAAAAAAGATCTTGGTGTGATTATGTCAAAGAGCATTCTTTCTATGTTTTCCTCTAAGAGTTTTATAATGGCCGGTCTTACATTTTGGTCTCTAATCCATTTTGAGTTTATTTTTGTGCATGGTGTTAGGGAGTGTTCTAATTTCATTCTTTTACATGTAGCTGTCCATCTTTCCCAGCACCACTTATTGAAGAGACTGTCTTTTCTCCATTGTATTCCCTTACCTCCTTTGTCATAGATTAGTGGACCATAGGTGTGTAGGTTTACCTCTGGGCTTTCTTTTTTTTTTTTTCTTTTACATCATTATTGGAGTATAATTGCTTTACAATGGTCAGTTAGTTTCTGCTGTATAAAAAAGTGAATCAGCTATACGTATACATATAACACCATATCCCCTCCCTCTTGCACCTCCCTCTCACCCCCTTATCCCACTCCTTTAGGTGGTCACAAAGTACTGAGATGATCTCCCTGTGCTATGTGGCTGCTTCCCAGTCGCTATCAATTTTACATTTGGTAGTGTATATATGTCCATGCCACTCTCTCACTTTGTCCCAGCTTACCCTTCCCCCTCTCCATATCCTCAAGTCCTTTCTCTACGTCTGTGTCCTTAATCCTTTCCTGTCCCTAGGTTCTTCATAAACTTTTTTTTTGATTCCATATATATGTGTTAGCGTACAGTATTTGTTTTTCTCTTTCTGACTTACTTCACTCTGTATGACAGACTAGGTCCACCCACCTCACTACAAATAACACAATTTTGTTTCTTTTTATGGCAGAGTAATATTCCATTATATATATGTGCCCCATATTCTTTATCCATTTACCTGTCAGTGGACACTTAGGTTGCTTCTATGTCCTGGCTATTGTAAATAGAGCTACAAGGAACATTGTGGTACATGACTCTTTTTGAATTGTGGTTTTCTCAGGATAAATGTCCAGTAGTGGAATTGCTGGGTCATATGGTAGTTCTATTTTTAGCTTTTAAGGAACCTCCATACTGTTCTCCCTAGTGGCTATGTCAATTTACATTCCCACCAACAGTGCAAGAGGGTTCACTTTTCTCCAATAAATGTCTCTCCAGCGTTTATTGTTTGTAGATTTTTTGATGATGGCCATTCTGACTGGTGTGAGGTGATACCTCACTGTAGTTTTTGTTTGTTTGTTTGTTTGTTTTTGTTTTTTTTTTGCGGTACGCGGGCCTCTCACTGTTGTGGCCTCTCCCTTTGCGGAGCACAGGCTCCGGACACGCA
>NC_041220.1:57038971-57041218 GCF_002837175.3 Physeter macrocephalus
GATTAATCCTTTGTCCATTGATTCGTTTGTAAATATTTTCTCCCATTCTGAGGATTGTCTTTTCGTCTTGTTTGTAGTTTCCTTTGCTTTGCAAAAGCTTTTAAGTTTCATTTGGTCCCATTTGTTTATTTTTGTTTTTTATTCCATGACTCTAGGAGGTGGATCAAAAAAGATCTTGTTGTGATTATGTCTAAGAGTATTCTTTCTATGTTTTCCTCTAAGAGTTTTATAGTGGCCCATCTTACATTTTGGTCTCTAATCCATTTTGAGTTTATTTTTGTGTATGGTGTTAGGGAGTGTTCTAATTTCATTCTTTTACATGTAGCTGTCCAGTTTTCCCAACACCACTTACTGAAGACACTGTCTTTTCCCCATTGTATACCCTTGCCTGCTTTGTTGTAGATTAGTTAACCATAGGTACTTGGGTTTATCTCTGTGCTTTCTATCCTGTTCTATTGATCTATATTTCTGTTTTTGTGTCAGTACCATATTGTCTTGATTACTGTAGCTTTGTAGTATAGACTGAAGTCTGGAAGTCTCATTTCTCCAGCTCTTTTTTTTTTTTCCTCTCAAGACTGATTTGGCTATCTGGGGTCTTTTGTGTCTCCCTACAAATTCTAAGATTTTTTTGTTCTAGTTCTGTAGAAAATGCCACCGGTGATTTGATAGGGATTGCATTGAATCTGTAGATTGCTTTGGGTAGTATAGTCATTTTCACAATATTGATTCTTCTAATCCAAGAACATGGTATATGTCTCCATCTGTTTATATCATCTTTGATTTCTTTCATCAGTGTCTTATAATTTTCTGAGTACAGGTCTTTTACTTCCTTTGGTAGGTTTATTCCTAGGTATATTATTCTTTTTATTGCAGTGGTAATGGGATTGTTTATTTAATTTCTCTTTCTGAACTTTCATTGTTAATGTATAGGATAAATGGGTGTTGAATTTTCTCAAAATCTTTTCCTGCATCTATTGAGATGATTATATGGTTTTTTATTCTATAATTTGTTAATATGGTGTATCACATGATGGATTTGTGTATATTGAAGAATCCTTGCATCCCTGGGATAAACCCCACTTGATCATGGTGTATGATCCTTTTAGTGTTGTTCGATTCTCTTTGCTAGTATTTTGCTGAGGATTTTTACATCTATATTCATCAGTGATATTGGTCTGTAATTTACTTTCCTTGTAGTATCTTTGTCTGGTTTTGGTGTCAGGGTGATGGTGACCTCATAGAATGAGTTTGGGAGTGTTCCATTCCCTGCAATTTTTTTGAAGAGTTTAAGAAGGTTGGGTGTTAGCTGTTCTCTAAATGTTTGTTAGAATTCACCTGTGATGCCCTCTGGTTCTGGGCTTTTGTTTGTTGGAATATTTTTAATCACAGTTTCAATTTCATTGCTTGTGATAGGTTTGTTCTTACTTTCTATTTCTTCCTGGTTCAGTCTTGGAAGGTTATCCCTTTCAAAGAATTTATCCATTTCTTCCAGGTTGTCCATTTTATTGGCATAGAATTGCTTATAGTAGTCTCTTATGATGCTTTGTATTTCTGTGGTGTCTGTTGTAACTTCTCCTTTTTCATTTCGAGTTTTATTGTTTTGAGTCCTCTCCCTCTTTTTCTTGAGTCTGGTTAAAGGTTTGTCATTTTTTTTTATCTTCTCAAAGAACCTGATTTTAGTTTTATTGATCTTTGCTATCGTTTTCTTTGTTTTTATTTCATTTATTTCTGTTCTGAACTTTATGATTTCTTTCCTTCTACTAACTTTGGGTTTTGTTCTTTTTTCTCTAGTTGTCTTAGGTGTAAGGTTAGGTTGTTTATTTGAGATTGTTTTTGTTTCTTGAGGTAATATTATATTGCTATAAACTTCCCTCTTAGAACTGCTTTTACCTCATCCCATAGGTTTTGGGTCGTTGTGTTTTTGTTGTCATTTGATTCTAGGAATTTTTTTTTTTCTCTTGATTTCTTCAGTGATTTAAAGCTTGTGTTTCCTTATTAATTTTCTGTCTGGATGATCTCCATTGGTGTAACTGAGATGTTAAAGTCCCCCGCTATTATTGTGTTATTGTCGCTTTCCTCTTTTACAGCAGTTAGCAGTTGCCTTATATATTGAGGTGCTCTTATATTGGGTACTTATATATTTATAGTTATATCTTCTTCTTGGATCTATCCCTTGATCATTATGTAGTGTTCTTCCTTGTCTCTTGTAACATTCTTTATTTTAAAATCTATTTTATCTGATATGAG
>NC_041220.1:57041339-57043370 GCF_002837175.3 Physeter macrocephalus
TGGGTCTCTTGTAGACAGCATATATATGGGTCTTGTTTTTATATCCATTCAGCAAGCCTGTGTCTTTTGGTTGGAGCATTTAATCCATTCATGTTTAAGGTAATTATCGATATGTATGTTCCTATTACTATTTTCTTAATTGTTATGGGTTTGTCTTAGTGGGTCCTTTTCTTCTCTTGCATTTCCCACTTAGAGAAGTTCCTTTAGCATTTGTTGTAGGGCTGGTTTCGTGGTGCTGAATTCTCTTAGCTTTTGCTTGTCTGTAAAGCTTTTGATTTCTCCATAAAATCTGAATGAGATCCTTGCTGGGTGGAATACTCTTGGTTGTAGGTTCTTCCCTTTCATCACTTTAAATTTATCATGCCAGTCCCTTCTGGCTTGTAGATTTTCTGCTGAGAAATCAGCTCTTAACGTTATGGGAGTTCCGTTGTATGTTATTTGTCTTTTTTCTCTTGTTGCTTTCAATAATTTTTCTTTGTGTTTAATTTTTGTCAATTTGATTACTATGTGTCTTGGCATTTTTTTCCTTTTGTTTATCCTGCCTGGGACTTTCTGCACTTCGTGAACTTTGGTGGCTATTTATTTTCCCACACTAGGGAAGTTTTCGACTATAATTTCTTCAAATATTTTCTCAGGTCCTTTCTCTCTCTCTTCTCCATCTGGGACCTCTATAATGCGAATGTTGTTGCATTTAATGTTGTCCCAGTGGTCTCTTAGGGTGTCTTCATTTA
Source organism: Physeter macrocephalus (assembly GCF_002837175.3). Taxonomy (NCBI): domain Eukaryota; kingdom Metazoa; phylum Chordata; class Mammalia; order Artiodactyla; family Physeteridae; genus Physeter; species Physeter macrocephalus. The sequence continues at coordinate 57,042,071 of NC_041220.1, forward strand.
TTTTCATTCTTTTTCTTTATTCTGTTCCATGGTAGTGATTTCTACCTTTCTGTCTTCCAGGTCACTTATCCGTTCTGCCTCAGTTATTCTGCTACTGATTCCTTCTAGTGTATTTTTCATTTCAGTTATTGTATTGTTCATCTCTGTTTGTTCTTTAATTCTTCTAGGTGTTTGTTCCTTAATTCTTCTAGGTCTTTGTTAAGCATTTCTTGCATCTTCTCGATCTTTGCCTCCATTCTTTTTCCAAGGTCTTGGATTATCTTCACTATCATTATTCCAAATTCCTTCTCTGGAATGTTGCTTATCCCCACCTCATTTCATTGTTTTTCTGGGGTTTTATCTGGTTCCTTGATCTGGTATAAAGTCCTCTGCCGTTTCATTTTCTCTCTCTGTGAATGTGGTTTTCCTTCCACAGGCTGCAGAATTGTAGTTCTTCTTCCTTCTGCTGTCTGCTCTCCAGTGGATGAGTCTATCTTAGAGGCTTGTGCAAGATTCCTGATGGGAGGGAATGGTGGTGGGTAGAGCTGGGTGTTGCTCTGGTGGGCAGAGATTTAGTCTGCTTGTCTGTGGATTAAATAAAACTTTAATAAAAAGTTTAATCCACTTGTCTGCTGATGCATGGGGCTGGATTCCCTCCCTGTTGGTTGTTTGGCCTGAGGCGGCCCAGCACTGGAGACTACCTTGCTCTTGGTGGGGCTATTGGCAGACTCTGGGAGGACTCACACCAAGGAGTATTTCCCAGAACTTCTGCTGCCAGTGTCATTGTCCCCATGGTGAGCCACAGTCACTCCCCGCCTCTGCAGGAGACCCTCTAAAACTAGCAGGTAGGTCTGGTCATTTGCCTACAGGGTCACTGCTCCTTCCCCTGGGTCCTGATGTGCACACTACTTTGTGTGTGCCCTCCAAGAGTGGAGTCTCTGAGTGCAGTTGAGACTCTGAGACTCTGAGTAGAGTCACACAGACACTGGGTCCTGTGAAGCTTTGATGCTTTGTGGTTCTAGAAATCCTATAGGAGACGGTCCACAGCAGGTGAAGCTAATGCTGTCAGTAGAGGTGGTGAAGCCAAAGATCTGCAGTTTTGACTAGAGGTGCCAATGTACATACAGGACAAAATCATCTCGTGTGAATGTAGTTCAGGCACGTTTAAGATGAATGCAGCCATGTTAATGCCTCACGTATTCTATCTTGTGCGTCTCCTCAGGAACCCCCTCCTCAGTTCCTGAGGCTCCTGTAAGTCATACACAGGGGAATGGAGAGTGGGCTCTGTCCAGTCTGAGCCCTGAGTTACCCTGTGTGTATC
>NC_041220.1:57043982-57047571 GCF_002837175.3 Physeter macrocephalus
AGGTTCTTCCCTTTCATCACTTTAAATTTATCATGCCAGTCCCTTCTGGCTTGTAGATTTTCTGCTGAGAAATCAGCTCTTAACGTTATGGGAGTTCCGTTGTATGTTATTTGTCTTTTTTCTCTTGTTGCTTTCAATAATTTTTCTTTGTGTTTAATTTTTGTCAATTTGATTACTATGTGTCTTGGCATTTTTTTCCTTTTGTTTATCCTGCCTGGGACTTTCTGCACTTCGTGAACTTTGGTGGCTATTTATTTTCCCACACTAGGGAAGTTTTCGACTATAATTTCTTCAAATATTTTCTCAGGTCCTTTCTCTCTCTCTTCTCCATCTGGGACCTCTATAATGCGAATGTTGTTGCATTTAATGTTGTCCCAGTGGTCTCTTAGGGTGTCTTCATTTATTTTCATTCTTTTTCTTTATTCTGTTCCATGGTAGTGATTTCTACCTTTCTGTCTTCCAGGTCACTTATCCGTTCTGCCTCAGTTATTCTGCTACTGATTCCTTCTAGTGTATTTTTCATTTCAGTTATTGTATTGTTCATCTCTGTTTGTTCTTTAATTCTTCTAGGTGTTTGTTCCTTAATTCTTCTAGGTCTTTGTTAAGCATTTCTTGCATCTTCTCGATCTTTGCCTCCATTCTTTTTCCAAGGTCTTGGATTATCTTCACTATCATTATTCCAAATTCCTTCTCTGGAATGTTGCTTATCCCCACCTCATTTCATTGTTTTTCTGGGGTTTTATCTGGTTCCTTGATCTGGTATAAAGTCCTCTGCCGTTTCATTTTCTCTCTCTGTGAATGTGGTTTTCCTTCCACAGGCTGCAGAATTGTAGTTCTTCTTCCTTCTGCTGTCTGCTCTCCAGTGGATGAGTCTATCTTAGAGGCTTGTGCAAGATTCCTGATGGGAGGGAATGGTGGTGGGTAGAGCTGGGTGTTGCTCTGGTGGGCAGAGATTTAGTCTGCTTGTCTGTGGATTAAATAAAACTTTAATAAAAAGTTTAGTCCACTTGTCTGCTGATGCATGGGGCTGGATTCCCTCCCTGTTGGTTGTTTGGCCTGAGGCGGCCCAGCACTGGAGACTACCTTGCTCTTGGTGGGGCTATTGGCAGACTCTGGGAGGACTCACACCAAGGAGTATTTCCCAGAACTTCTGCTGCCAGTGTCATTGTCCCCATGGTGAGCCACAGTCACTCCCCGCCTCTGCAGGAGACCCTCTAAAACTAGCAGGTAGGTCTGGTCATTTGCCTACAGGGTCACTGCTCCTTCCCCTGGGTCCTGATGTGCACACTACTTTGTGTGTGCCCTCCAAGAGTGGAGTCTCTGAGTGCAGTTGAGACTCTGAGACTCTGAGTAGAGTCACACAGACACTGGGTCCTGTGAAGCTTTGATGCTTTGTGGTTCTAGAAATCCTATAGGAGACGGTCCACAGCAGGTGAAGCTAATGCTGTCAGTAGAGGTGGTGAAGCCAAAGATCTGCAGTTTTGACTAGAGGTGCCTATGTACATACAGGACAAAATCATCTCGTGTGAATGTAGTTCAGGCACGTTTAAGATGAATGCAGCCATGTTAATGCCTCACGTATTCTATCTTGTGCGTCTCCTCAGGAACCCCCTCCTCAGTTCCTGAGGCTCCTGTAAGTCATACACAGGGCAATGGAGAATGGGCTCTGTCCAGTCTGAGCCCTGAGTTACCCTGTGTGTATCTTAGGATACTTTGTATTTCTGTGGTGGTTGTTGTAACATCATCTCTTTCATTTCTGATTTATTTAGGCCCTCTCTTTTTAAAAAATCATAATACTGTTGTCTTTTATTCGTTACAGAAGTTTAATAAGTGTTTGATCTACTACCTTTACTCTATGTATATTTTTTGCAGTGAGATTTTTACTTTTGTTTGTTTTCTTGTTACTTTCAATAATTAGTGAGACTTCTTTTAAGCTATCTTCAACATTGCTTATAAAGCTGCTTTATTAGTGATGACAGAACTTTAATGGAAGTCGTGTTCTGCTTGTAAATTAGAATGCAATGTGCCAGCAAAAAGCCCCTTAAGTTTATGTCTCATTACTTCTTGTTCTATTTTTCATTTAATTTTTATGTTTTATCACAGCAAATTTGATTACAATGTTTTGTTTGTTATGGGTGTGCAAGATGTGGTTCTTCTACACATATACATGTATCTATACTTCTTCAGGTTGTTTTCTCATGTAGGTTATGACACAATGTTGAGTAGTCTTCTCTTGGTATGCCGTAGGTCTTTGGTGAGTATATATTTCACATGTGTTTCTATATGTTAATCCCAATATCCGAATGTATCCAATCCTCACACCCTTACATTTGGTGAACCATAAGTTTGTTTAATGAATCTGTGATTGCATTTCTCTGTGGAAATATCTTCATTGGTATCAATTTTTAGGTAACACCTATAAGTGATATTATAGGATATGTGTCTTTTGCTGTCTGACTTAGTACAACTTGCCTGATTACCTCTAGAATAATCTATGGTGCTGGAAATGACATTGTTTCATTTTTTTCCCTAGCTAATATTCCATCTGTACATGTACCAGTTCTTCTTTGTCCACTCACCTCTTGATGGACTTTTTGGTTGCCTCCATGTCTTGGCTATTGTAATACTGCTGCAATGCACATTTGCCTGCCTGTGTCTTTCCAATTCTGTCTTCTTAGGTTATAGGCCCAGGAGTGGGCCTCCTGTATCATATGGTAGCTCAGGGTTTACCTTTTAAAGGCACCACCATTCTTTTCTCATTAGTGGCTCTTTCCAGGTTACAACCCACTTAAAGTTGAGGGTATGCATTTCTCCACAACAACTTCAGCATTTATTGTTTGTCATTTTCTTGCTGATGGATATTCTGACTGGTGTTAGCTGATACCTCTTTTTGGTTGAATTTGCATTTGACTCATAATACGTTGAAATTGAGCTTTAAGGCATGTCCTTTTTATTTTTCAAACTGTGATTGCAGCTTAGTTCTTCAAAGTGTTTTCTTAAAGTGTGTGTCACATTTTGAAGTTCTTTGGCCATTACCTCCCTCAAGACATTTTGAGGGCAGGTTTCGTTTACAGCCCTGCAGTATTGTTCACATGAAGTGACCATTAGCACAGGCTATAAAGCTTCTTTTGCAGGAACGGCCAGAGTGTGGCAGCCTTTCTTTGTTCCCCACGCTGGTACTAGGGAAACAGACCTTCCGGCCAGTGGTCTTCTTCGGTTATAAATTAGAGTGGAATGTGCCCGGATAAACCCACAAAAACTGATGTCTCTACTTTTGTTTGTTTTTTAAATTTAATTTATATTTTTATTGGAGTAATATTCCATGTGTACATGGACCACTTCTTCTTGGTGCATTCCTATGTTGATTGACATTTTCATTGCTTCCAAGTGTTGGCTATGTTAAATATTGCTGGAGTGCAAGATTGCCAGCCTGTGACTTTTTGATTCTCATTTTCTCAGGTGATAGGCCCAGCAGTGGGTGTGACTGATTGACTAGTAGCTCAATGTTTACCTTTTCAAAGCACCTCCATTGTGTTTTCATTAGTGGCTCTTACCACATCCCCCTTAGAACCGAGGGTACGCATTTCTC
>NC_041220.1:57047787-57049899 GCF_002837175.3 Physeter macrocephalus
CCCAGGATTTTTGGGGAGGGCAGGTGTCATTACAGAACTGCAAGTTTGGTGAATATTTAGTGACCATTAGCACTGGGATTAAAGCTGCTGTTGTGGGAAACGGCCACAAGGAGGCAACGTTTCTCCATTCCCAAATCTGGGTACTAGGGCAGCAGAGCATTTCTGGAAGTCGTGTTCCTAGGTTGTAAATTAGAATGGAATGTGCCAGGAGAAATGCCCATAAGTTTATGTCTCATTACTTCTTCTTGGTTTTTTTAAATTTTTTTAATCGGGGTGATTATTAGAATATTGTTTGTCCAGGTGTACACACTCTGGTTCATTTGTACAATATGTCTATTCATGTACAGATCCTCTTCCCATGTAAAATATTACAGAGTGTTCCATAGACCTCCCTTGCTATATGGTCAGTCTTTCTGATATATGTATACAATATGTATTTGTATATGTATGGTAACGTTAATCTTAATTTATCCATTCTGCCCACCTTTCCTCTTAGATAAGCATAGTTTATTTCTAAGTCTGTGAGTGTCTTTCTCTGTGGAAATATGTTTATTTGTGTTCGTTATTAGATAACGCCTATAAGTGGTATCATAGGATATAGGTCTTTTGCTTTCTGACTTACCTAATGTTCTGTGATTATCTCCAAGCACATCTATGGTGCCTCAAGTATCAGTGTTTCATTGTTTTCCATGGCTAATATTCCACTGTGTACATGGACCAGTTCTTCTTATCCATTCTTCTGCTGATGAACATTTTGGTAGCTTCCGTATCTTGGCTATTGTGAAAATTCCTGTAGTGCAGCTGTTGCAGCCTGTGTACACACTTCTCGACTCTGGTCTTCTCAGGTGAGAGGCTCAGCAGTGGGCCTTCTGGATGGAATGGTGGCTCAATTTTTACTTTTAAACGCACCTCCATTCTGTTCTCATTATTGGCTGTTACCACTTTACATCTCAACAGCAGCTAGAGGGTACACAGTTCTCTAAAACCCCTTCAGCATTTATTGTTTGTAGACTTTTTGCTGATGGTCAGTCGACTGGTGTGAGTTGAAACCTTTATGTTGATTAGATTTGCATGAGTCTAATAATTCCTGAGGTTGAGATTTTACCCATTTTCCTTTTTTAATAAAAAGAGAGTGAGTCAAACTTACCTCTTCATACTATCTTCTTGAAAAATTTGCCAGTTTTGAATATTTTTGTCTGTCCCTGCCTCAGCACAATTTTTCAGGGCAGGTGTCCTTTACAGGCCTGAGTCCTTGCGAATGACCATTCGCTGTGGGTTTAAACCCTCTCTTGCGGGAAACGGCCACAAGGCGGCAGCATTTCTACATTTCCAACTCTGGGTTTTTGGGCAGCAGAGCCTTCCTGGAAATCGTGTTAGTAGGCCGCAAATCAGAGAGGAATGTGCCAGGGCCCAACCCAAAGAGCTTATATCTCCTTACTTCTTGTTTGTTTTGTAAATTTAATTTTTATTAATTATCAGAGCAAATTTGATAAAAAAATATTTTGTTTCTCCTAGGTGTACAGAATCTGGTTCATTATATCAATGTATCTGTCTATTCATCTCTCAATCCTTTACCGTGTAGGTTATTACACAGTGTTGAGTAGACCTCTCTTGGTATTCCATAGGTATTTTGTGATTATATATTTTATATGTGTTAGTACATGTCTGTTAACCTCCATATCCTAATTCATCCATTCCTTACAACTTTACATTTGGTTAAACATAATTTTGATTTCTTAGTCCATGTTTTCTTTCACTTGGAAATAAGTTCATGGGTATCAATTTTTAGGTAACACCTAGAATTGATGTCATAGGATATCTGTCTTTCAGTTTCTTTCTTACTTCAAGTTGGCTGATTATCTCTAAGTCCTTATATGGTGGTGCAAATGGCACTGTTTCATTGTTTTCCATGGCTAATATTCCATTGTGTACATGGACCACTTCTTCTTTGTGCATTTTTCTGTTGGTGGACATTTTGGTTTCTTCCAAGTCTTGGCTATGTTAAATATTGCTGCAGTGCAGGAATGCCAGCCTGTGTCTTTTTGATTCTGGTCTGCTCAGGTGATAGGCACATCAAAGGACCTACCAGATCACATGGTAGCTCAATTTTTA
>NC_041220.1:57055203-57059361 GCF_002837175.3 Physeter macrocephalus
TTCTCATTAGTGGCTCTTTCCAGGTTACAACCCACTTAAAGTTGAGGGTATGCATTTCTCCACAACAACTTCAGCATTTATTGTTTGTCATTTTCTTGCTGATGGATATTCTGACTGGTGTTAGCTGATACCTCTTTTTGGTTGAATTTGCATTTGACTCATAATACGTTGAAATTGAGCTTTAAGGCATGTCCTTTTTATTTTTCAAACTGTGATTGCAGCTTAGTTCTTCAAAGTGTTTTCTTAAAGTGTGTGTCACATTTTGAAGTTCTTTGGCCATTACCTCCCTCAAGACATTTTGAGGGCAGGTTTCGTTTACAGCCCTGCAGTATTGTTCACATGAAGTGACCATTAGCACAGGCTATAAAGCTTCTTTTGCAGGAACGGCCAGAGTGTGGCAGCCTTTCTTTGTTCCCCACGCTGGTACTAGGGAAACAGACCTTCCGGCCAGTGGTCTTCTTCGGTTATAAATTAGAGTGGAATGTGCCCGGATAAACCCACAAAAACTGATGTCTCTACTTTTGTTTGTTTTTTAAATTTAATTTATATTTTTATTGGAGTAATATTCCATGTGTACATGGACCACTTCTTCTTGGTGCATTCCTATGTTGATTGACATTTTCATTGCTTCCAAGTGTTGGCTATGTTAAATATTGCTGGAGTGCAAGATTGTCAGCCTGTGACTTTTTGATTCTCATTTTCTCAGGTGATAGGCCCAGCAGTGGGTGTGACTGATTGACTAGTAGCTCAATGTTTACCTTTTCAAAGCACCTCCATTGTGTTTTCATTAGTGGCTCTTACCACATCCCCCTTAGAACCGAGGGTACGCATTTCTCCACAATCCCTTCATCATTTATTGTTTGCAGCATTTTTGCTAATGGCCATTCCGACTGCTGTGACCTGATAGATTTTTGTAATTTGGGTTTGTATGTCTTTAAAAATTCCTAAAATTCATCATTTTTCCACACTTTTTTCTTTTCTGGTACAAAAAAAAGAAAAAAGTGTGAGTACAATATATCTCTTGAAATTGTCTTCTTGGAAGTTTGCCCTCTTTTGAATTTTTGGTCAATATTAGACCCCAGGATTTTTGGGGAGGGCAGGTGTCATTACAGAACTGCAAGTTTGGTGAATATTTAGTGACCATTAGCACTGGGATTAAAGCTGCTGTTGTGGGAAACGGCCACAAGGAGGCAACGTTTCTCCATTCCCAAATCTGGGTACTAGGGCAGCAGAGCATTTCTGGAAGTCGTGTTCCTAGGTTGTAAATTAGAATGGAATGTGCCAGGAGAAATGCCCATAAGTTTATGTCTCATTACTTCTTCTTGGTTTTTTTAAATTTTTTTAATCGGGGTGATTATTAGAATATTGTTTGTCCAGGTGTACACACTCTGGTTCATTTGTACAATATGTCTATTCATGTACAGATCCTCTTCCCATGTAAAATATTACAGAGTGTTCCATAGACCTCCCTTGCTATATGGTCAGTCTTTCTGATATATGTATACAATATGTATTTGTATATGTATGGTAACGTTAATCTTAATTTATCCATTCTGCCCACCTTTCCTCTTAGATAAGCATAGTTTATTTCTAAGTCTGTGAGTGTCTTTCTCTGTGGAAATATGTTTATTTGTGTTCGTTATTAGATAACGCCTATAAGTGGTATCATAGGATATAGGTCTTTTGCTTTCTGACTTACCTAATGTTCTGTGATTATCTCCAAGCACATCTATGGTGCCTCAAGTATCAGTGTTTCATTGTTTTCCATGGCTAATATTCCACTGTGTACATGGACCAGTTCTTCTTATCCATTCTTCTGCTGATGAACATTTTGGTAGCTTCCGTATCTTGGCTATTGTGAAAATTCCTGTAGTGCAGCTGTTGCAGCCTGTGTACACACTTCTCGACTCTGGTCTTCTCAGGTGAGAGGCTCAGCAGTGGGCCTTCTGGATGGAATGGTGGCTCAATTTTTACTTTTAAACGCACCTCCATTCTGTTCTCATTATTGGCTGTTACCACTTTACATCTCAACAGCAGCTAGAGGGTACACAGTTCTCTAAAACCCCTTCAGCATTTATTGTTTGTAGACTTTTTGCTGATGGTCAGTCGACTGGTGTGAGTTGAAACCTTTATGTTGATTAGATTTGCATGAGTCTAATAATTCCTGAGGTTGAGATTTTACCCATTTTCCTTTTTTAATAAAAAGAGAGTGAGTCAAACTTACCTCTTCATACTATCTTCTTGAAAAATTTGCCAGTTTTGAATATTTTTGTCTGTCCCTGCCTCAGCACAATTTTTCAGGGCAGGTGTCCTTTACAGGCCTGAGTCCTTGCGAATGACCATTCGCTGTGGGTTTAAACCCTCTCTTGCGGGAAACGGCCACAAGGCGGCAGCATTTCTACATTTCCAACTCTGGGTTTTTGGGCAGCAGAGCCTTCCTGGAAATCGTGTTAGTAGGCCGCAAATCAGAGAGGAATGTGCCAGGGCCCAACCCAAAGAGCTTATATCTCCTTACTTCTTGTTTGTTTTGTAAATTTAATTTTTATTAATTATCAGAGCAAATTTGATAAAAAAATATTTTGTTTCTCCTAGGTGTACAGAATCTGGTTCATTATATCAATGTATCTGTCTATTCATCTCTCAATCCTTTACCGTGTAGGTTATTACACAGTGTTGAGTAGACCTCTCTTGGTATTCCATAGGTATTTTGTGATTATATATTTTATATGTGTTAGTACATGTCTGTTAACCTCCATATCCTAATTCATCCATTCCTTACAACTTTACATTTGGTTAAACATAATTTTGATTTCTTAGTCCATGTTTTCTTTCACTTGGAAATAAGTTCATGGGTATCAATTTTTAGGTAACACCTAGAATTGATGTCATAGGATATCTGTCTTTCAGTTTCTTTCTTACTTCAAGTTGGCTGATTATCTCTAAGTCCTTATATGGTGGTGCAAATGGCACTGTTTCATTGTTTTCCATGGCTAATATTCCATTGTGTACATGGACCACTTCTTCTTTGTGCATTTTTCTGTTGGTGGACATTTTGGTTTCTTCCAAGTCTTGGCTATGTTAAATATTGCTGCAGTGCAGGAATGCCAGCCTGTGTCTTTTTGATTCTGGTCTGCTCAGGTGATAGGCACATCAAAGGACCTACCAGATCACATGGTAGCTCAATTTTTAACTTTAAACACGCGGCCATTCGCTTCTCACTACTGGCTGTTACCAGTTTATCTCCCACCAGCAGCTAGAGGGTACACAGTTCTCTAAAACCCTTTCAGCTTTCATTATTTGTAGAGTATTCTCGTGATGATCATTCTGACGGCTGTGAGGTGAACATTTCTGTGGATTGGATTTTCATGGCTTTATTAATTGCTGATGTTGAGCATTTTTCCATTCCCTTTTTCTTTTTAAATAAAAGAAAGCAAGAAAAGACAAAATGTGCGTAAACTATGCCTATTGAAATTGTCTTCTTGAAATGTTGACCTCTTTTGAATTTTCTGGTCTCTTTACGACCCCAGGATTTTTTTTGATGGCAGGTGTCATTTACAGGCCTGCAATTATTTTGAATATTAAGTGACCATTAGCGCTGGGTTTAAAGCGCCTGTTGTGTGAAACGGCCAGAAGGCGACAGCATTTCTCCTTACCAAATCTGGTTACTAGGGCAACAGAGGCATAATGGAAGTTGTGTTGTAGGTTGTAAATTAGAACGGAATGTGCCAGGTAAAGCCCCTTAAGATTATGTCTCATCACTTCTTGTTCGTTCTTTTAATTTTTATTTTTTTAATCACAGCAAATTAGATTACAATGTTTTGTTTGTTCTAGGTGTGCAAGATGTGGTTCTTTTACACATATGCATATATCTATTCTTCTTCAGATCCTTTTCCCATGTAGGTTATGACACAATGTTGAGTAGTCTTCTCTTGGTATGCTGTAGGTCTTTGGTGATTATATATTTCACATGTATGTGTATATCTCTGTTTACCCCAATATTGTCATGTATCCAATCCTCACACCTTTCCATTTGGTGAACCATAAGCTTGTCTAATGAATCTGTGATTGCATTTCTCTGTGGAAATATCTTCATTGGTGTCAATTTTTAGGTAACACCTATAAGTCATATCATAGGATATGTGTCTTTTGCTATCCCAC
>NC_041220.1:57059861-57072337 GCF_002837175.3 Physeter macrocephalus
GCCTGGAGCATGTGGCTCTGCTGGTCAGAGGACAATGTGCTGCTGGGCCCTATCAGTCATCTCCTATATAAGGCCACTTCTCTGAGACCCGGGAATGTAACAACCTGAACCTAATGAATAGAAATGCACAGAGAATTAGGAAACATAAGGAAAGAGAGGAATAGGTTACAAATGAAATAACAAGACACGACATCAGAAAAAGAACTGAATAAAACAGAGATAAGCATTCTACCCGATAAAAAAAATTGTTCACAGTATTGATTATAAAGATGCTCACCCAAGTCGGGAGAAGAATAGATGGACATAGTGAGAATTTCAACAAAGATTATAAAGATGCTCACCCAAGTCGGGAGAAGAACAGATGGACATAGTGAGAATTTCAACAAAGAGTAATATGTCATATGTCAAAAAGAACCAAAGAGTGAACAATACAATAAAAGAGATTAACTACTGAAGCCTGAGCACCTAGAGTCCATGTTCCGCAACAAGAAGAGCCACCGCAATGAGAAGCCTATGCACCACAACGAAGAGTAGCCTCCACTTACCACAACTAGAGAAAAGCCCATGCACTGCAATGAAGACCTAACGCAGCCAAAAATAAATAAATAAATAAATAAGTTTATGGAAAAAAAAGGAATTGAAGGAGAGATCAAGAGTTTCCCAGACTAGCAAAACTAAAAGAGTTCATCACTAATAAACCAGCCTTATACACAATGTTGAAGGAATTTACTTAAGCTTAAGAGAAGTCTCACTAATTATTGATAGTAACAAGAAAACAAACAAAAGAAAAATCTTACTGAAAAAAGTATACATAGAGTAAGGGTAGTAGATCAAACATTTATTAAGCTTCTGTACAGAATATAAGACAATAGTAGTATGTGTTTTTTTAAAAAAGGGAGGGCCCAAATAAATTAGAAATGGAAGCAATGATGTTACAACAGACACCACAGAAATACAACGTATCCTAAGATACACACAGGGTAACTCAGGGCTCAGACTGGACAGAGCCCACTCTCCATTCCCCTGTACATGAGTTACAGGAGCCTCAGGAACTGAGGAGGGGGGTACCTGAGGGGAGGCACAAGATACAAGATGTTAGGCATTAAAGTGACTGTATTTATGTTAAACGTGCCTGAACTACATTCACATGAGATGGTTTTGTCCTGTATGTACATCGGCACCTTTAGTCTGCACTGCAGATCATTGGCTTCACCACCTCCACTGATACCATTAGCTTCACCTGCTATGGACCGTCTCCTATAGGATTTCCATAACCACAAAGCATCGAATCTTGGAGGGCACACAACAGTACTGTGCACATCAGGACCCAAGGGAAGGAGCAGTGACCCCATAGGAGATTGAGCAGACCTACCTGCTAGTTTTAGAGGGTCTCCTGCAGAGGCGGGGGGTAGCTGTGGCTCACCGTGGGGACAACGACACTGGGAGCAGAAGTTCTGGGAAGTCCTCCTTGGCGTGAGCCCTCCTAGAGTCTGCCATTAGCCCCACCAAAGAAGTAAGTAAGCTCCAGTGTTGGGTCACCTCAGGCCAAACAACCAACAGAGAGGGAACTCAGCCCCATGCATCAGCAGACAAGTGGATTAAAGTTTTATTGAGCTCTGCCCATCAGAGCAACACCCAGCTCTACCCACCACCAGTCCCTCACATCAGGAATGTTGCACAAGTCTCTAAGACAGACTCATCCACCAGAGGGCAGACAGCAGAAGCAAGAAGAACTAGAACTGTGCAGCCTGTGGAAGGAAAACCACATTCACAGAAAGACAGACAAAATGAAAAGGCAGAGGACTTTGTACCAGATGAAGGAACAAGATAAAACCCCAGAGAACTAAATGAGGTGGAGATAGGCAACCTTCCAGAAAAAGAATTCAGAATAATGATAGTGAAGATGATCCAAGACCTGGAAAAAGAATGGAGGCAAAGATCGAGAAGTTGCAAGAAATGCTTCACAAAGACATAGAAGAATTAAAGAACAAACAGAGATGAACAATACAATAACTGAAATGAAAAATACACTAGAAGGAATCAATAGCAGAACAACTGAGTCAGAAGAACAGGAAAGTGACCTGGAAGACAGAAAGGTAGAATTCACTGCTGCGGAACAGAATAAAGAAAAAAGAATGAAAAGAAATGAAGACAGCCTACGAGACCTCTGGGATAACATTAAATGCAACAACATTCACATTATAGGGATCCCAGAAGGAGAAGAGAGAGAGAAAAGACCCAAGAAAATATTTGAAGAGCTTATAGTCGAAAACTTCCCTAGCATGGGAAAGGAAATAGCCACCCAAGTCCAGGAAGCACAGAGAGTCCCAGGCAGGATAAACCCAAGGAGAAAAATGCCGAGACACATAGTAAACAAACTGACAAAAATTAAAGACAAAGAAAAATTATTGAAGGCAACAAGGGAAAAATGACAAATAACATACAAGGGATCTCCCATAAGGTTAACAGCTGATTTCACAGCAGAAACTCTACAAACCAGAAGGGAGTGGCATGATATATTTAAAGTGATGAAAGGGAAGAACCTACAACCAAGAGAACTCTAACCAGCAAGGATCTCATTCAGATTCGATGGAGAAATTAAAAGCTTTACAGACAAGCAAAAGCTAAGAGAGATCAGCACCACCAAACCAGCTCTACAACAAATGCTAACGGAACTTCTCTAAGAGGGAGACACAAGAGAAGAAAAGGATCTACAAAAACAAACCCATAACAATTAAGAAAATAGTAATAGGAGCATACATATCAATATTTACCTTAAATGTGAATGGATTAAAGGCTCCAACCAAAAGACACAGGCTTGCTGAATGGATACAAAAACAAGATCCATATATATGCTGACTATAAGAGACCCATTTCAGACCTAGGGACACATACAGACTGAAAGTGAGGGGATGGAAAAGGATATTCCATGCAAATGAAAATAAAAAGAAAGCTGGAGTAGCAATACTCATATCAGATAAAATAGACTTTAAAATAAAGAATGTTACAAGAGACAAGGAAGGACATTACATAATGATCAAGGGATCAATCCAAGAAGAAGATATAACAATCATAAATATATATGTACCCAACATAGGAGCACCTCAATACATAAGGCAACTGCTAACAGCTATAAAAGAGGAAATTGACAGTAACACAATAATAGCAGGGGACTTTAACAATTTACTTACACCAATGGAGATCATCCAGACAGAAAATTAATAAAGAAACACAAGCTTTAAATGACACAGTAGACCAAATAGATTTTATTGATATTTATAGGACATTCCATCCCAAAACAGCAGATTACACGTTCTTCACAACTGCACACAGCACATTCTCCAGGATAGATCACATCTTGGATCACAAATAAAGCCTCAGTAAATATAAGACAAATGAAATCATATCAAGCATCTGTTCCAAACACAAGGTTATAAGATTAGAAATTAATTACAGGGAAAAGCCGTAAAAAACACAAACACATGGAGGCTAAACAATACGTTACTATATAACCAAGAGATCACTGAAGAAATACAAGAGGAAATCAAAACCTACCTAGAGACAAATGACAACAAAAACATGATGATCCAAAACCTATGGGATGAAGCAAAAGCGGTTCTAAGAGGGAGGTTTATAGCAATACAAGCTACCTGAAGAAACAAGAAAAATCTCAAACAAACAATCTAACCTTACACCTAAAGGAACTAGAGAAAGAAGAACAAAACCCAAAGTTAGTAGAAGGAAAGAAATCATAAAGATCAGAGCAGAAATAAATGAAATAGAAACAAAGAAAACAAGAGCAAAGATCAATAAAACGAAAAACTGGTTCTTTGAGAAGATAAACAAAAGTGATAAACCTTTAGCCAGAATCAAGAAAAAGAGGGAAAGGACTCAAATCAATAAAATTAGAAATGAAAAAGACAAAAACATGATGATCCAAAACCTATGGGAAGCAGCAAAAGGAGTTCTAAGAGGGAAGATTATAGCAATACAAGCCTACCTCAAGAAACAAGAAAAATCTCAAATAAACAATCTAACCTTACACCTAAAGGAACTAGAGAAAGAAGACAAAACCCAAAGTTAGTAGAAGGAAAGAAATCATAAAGATCAGAGCAGAGATAAATGAAATAGAAACAAAGAAAACAACAGCAAAGATCAATAAAACTAAAAGCTGGTTCTTTGAGAAGATAAAAAAAATGATAAACCTTTAGCCAGAATCAAGAAAAAGAGGGAGAGGACTCAAATCAATAAAATTAGAAATGAGAAAGGAGAAGTTGCAACAGACACCACAGAAATACAAAGCATCCTAAGAGACTACTACAAGCAACTCTGCCAATAAAATGGACAACCTGGAAGAAATGGACAAATTCTTAGAAAGGTATAACCTTCCAAGACTGAACCAGGAAGAAATAGAAAATATGAACAGACCAATCACAAGTAATGAAATTGAAACTGTGATTAAAAATCTTCCAGCAAACAAAGGTCCAGAACCAGATGGCATCAGAGGTGAATTCTATCAAACATTTAGACAAGAGCTAACACCCAACCTTCTCAAACTCTTCAGAAATTTGCAGGGGAAGGAACACTCCCAAATTCTTTCTATGTGGGCACCGTCACCCTGATACCAAAACCAGACAAGGATACTACAAAAAAGAAAATTATAGGCCAATATCACTGATGAATATAGATGTAAAAATCCTCAACAAAATACTAGCAAACAGAATTGAACAACACATTAAAAGGATCATACAGCATGTTCAGGTGGGGTTTATCCCAAGGATGCAAGGATTCTTCAATATACACAAATCAATCAATGGGACACACCATATTAACAAATTGTAGAATAAAAATATAATCACCTCAATAGATGCAGGAAAAGCTTTTGACAAACTCCAACACGCATTTATGATAAAAAGTCTCCAGAAAGTGGGCAGAGAGGGAATCTACCTCAACATATTAAAGGCCATATTTGACAAACTCACAGCAAACATCATTCTCAATGGTGAAAAACTAAAAGCATTTCCTCTAAGATCAGGAACAAGACAAGGATTTCCACTCTCACCACTATTGTTCAGCACAGTTTTGGCAGTGCTAAACACAGCAATCAGAGAAGAAAAAGAAATAAAAGGAATGCAAACTAGGTATCAACCATTTTCTTGGTTTAGAAGAATCAATATTGTGAAAATGACTATACTACCCAAAGCAATCTACAGATTCATTGAAATCTCTATCAAATTACCAGTGGCATTTTCTACAGAACTAGAACAAAAACATCTTAAAATTTGTATGGAGATGCAAAAGACCACGAATAGCCAAAGCAGTCTTGAGGGAAATTAAAAGAGCTGCTTGCATTCCTATACACTAACAATGAAAGAGCAGAAAGAGAAATTAAGGAAACAATCTCATTCACCATTGCAACAAAAAGAATAAAATACGGAAGAATGAACCTACCTACGGAGGTAAAAGACCTGTACTCAGAAAACTATAAGACACTGCTGAAAGAAATCAAAGATATTATAAACAGATGGAGGTATCAACCATTTTCTTGGTTTAGAAGAATCAATATTGTGAAAATGACTACACTACCCAAAGCAATGTACAGATTCAATGAAATCCCTATCAAATTACCAGTGGCATTTTCTACAGAACTAGAACAAAAAATCTTAAAATTTGTATGGAGAGGCAAAAGACACCGAATAGCCAAAGCAGTCTTGAGGAAATTAAAAGAGCTGGAGAAATCAGACTTCCTGACCTCACACTATACTACAAAGCTACAGTAATCAAGACTATATGGTACTGGCACAAAAACAGAAATATAAATCAATGGAACAGGATAGAAAGCCCAGAGATAAACCTACGTACCTATGGCTAACCCTTCTATGACATAGGAGGCAAGGATATACAGTGGAGAAAAGACAGTCTCTTCAGTAAGTGGTACTGGGAAAACTGGCCAGCTACACGTAAAAGAATGAAATTAGGAGACTCCCTAACACCATACACAAAAATAAACTCAAAATGGATTAGAGACCTAAATGCAAGACAAGACACTATAAAACTCTTAGAGGAAAACATAGGCAGAACACTCTATGACATAAATCACAGCAAGATCCTTTTTGACTCACTTCCTAGAGAAATGGAAATAGAAACAAAAATAAACAAAAGGGACCTAATGAAACTTAAAAGCTTTTGCACAGCAAAGGAAAACATAAACAAGACGAAAAGACAACCCTCAGAATGGGAGAAAATATTTTCAAATGAAGCAAAAGACAAAGGATTAATCTCCAAAATGTACAAGCAGCTCATGTAGCTCAATATCACAAAGAACCCAATCCACAAATGGGCTGAAGACCTAAACAGTCATTTCTCCAAAGAAGATATACAGATTGCCAACAAACACATGAAAGGATGCTGAACATCACTAATCATTAGAGAAATGCAAATCAAAACTACAGTGAGGTATCACCTCACAGCAGTCAGAATGGCAATCATCAAAGAATCTACAAACAATAAATGCTGGAGAGGCATTTATTGGAGAAAATGGAACCCTCTTGTACTGTTGGTAGGAATGCAAATTGTTATAGCCACTATGGAGAACAGTATGGAGGTTCCTTAAAAAAAGAAAAATAGAAGTACCGTATGACCCAGCAATCCAACTACTGGGCATTTACCCTGAGAAAACCAGAATTCAAAAAGAGTCATGTACAACAATGTTCACTGCAGCTCTATTTACAATAGCCAGGACATGGAAGCAACCTAAGTGTCCATTGACAGATGAATGGATAAAGAAGATCTGGCACATATATACAATGGAATATTACTCAGTCATAAAAAGAAACGAAACTGAGTTATCTGTCGTGAGGTGGATGGATTTAGAGTCTGTCCTACACAGTGAAGTATGTCAGAAAGAGGAAAACAAATACCGTATGCTAACACAGATATATGGAATCTAAAGGAGAAAAAAGGTTATGAAGAACCTAGGGGCAGAACAGGATTAAGGACACAGACGTAGAGAAAGGACTTGAGGACACGGGCAGGGGGAAGGGTAAGCTTGGACAAAGTGAGAGATTGACATGGACATATATACATTACCAAATGTAACATTGATAGCTACTGGGAAGCAGCCACATAGCACGTGGTGCTGGGAAAAATGGACAGCTACATGTAAAAGAATGAAATTAGAACACTCCCTAATACCATACACAAAAATAAATTCAAAATGGATTAGAGACCTTAATGTAAGACCAGACAGTATAAAACTCTTAGAGGAAAACATAGGAAGAATACTCTGACATAAATCACAGCAAGATCTTTTTTGTTCCACCTTCCAGAGTAACGCAATAAAAAAGAAAAATAAACAAATGGGACTTAATGAAATGTAAAAGCTTTTGCAAAGCAAGGGAAACTACAAACAAGATGAAAAGACACCCCTCAGAATGGGATAAAATATTTGCACATGAATCAACGGACAAAAGATTAATCTCCAATATATATAAACAGCTCATGCAGCTCAATATTAAAAAAACAAACAACCCAATACAAAAATGGGCAGAAGGTCTAAATAGACATTTCTTCCAAGAAGACACAGAGATGGCCAAGAAGCACATGAAAAGCTGCTCAACATCACTCATTATTAGAGAAATGCAAATCAAAACTACAATGAGGTATCACCGCACACCTGTTAGGATGGGCATCATCAGAAAATCAACAAACAACAAATGCTGGAGAGGGTGTGGGGAAAAGGAACCCTCTTCCGCTCTTGGTGGGAATGTAAATTGATACAGTCACTATGGAGAACAGTATGGAGGTTCCTTAAAAAACTAAAAATAGAATTACCATATGATCCAGCAATCCCACTACTGGGCATATACCCAGAGAAAACCATAAATCAAAAAGACACATTCACCGAAATGTTCATTGAAGCACTATTTGCAATAGCCAGGTAATGGAAGCAACCTCAATGCCCACAGACAGACCAATGTTTAAAGATGTGGTACATATATACAATGGAATATTACTCAGCCATAAAAAGGAATGAAATTGGATCATTTATAGAGACGTCAATGGATCTAGAGACTGTCATACAGCGTGAAGTAAGTCAGAAAGAGAAAAACAAATATTGTATATTAATGCATATATGTGGAACCTAGAAAAATGGTACAGATGAAATGGTTTGCAGGGCAGAAATAGAGAAACAGATGTAGAGAACAAGCGTATAGACACCAAGGGGGGAAAGCTGTGGGGGCGGTGGTGGTGGTGGGAGGAATTGGGAGATTGGGATTGACATGTATACACTTATATGTATAAAATACATAACCAATAAGAAACTGCTGTAAAATAAAGTAAAATTCAAAAAATTAAATAAAATTTAAAAAAATAGAACAGAAAAAGGTCTTTCCTTCCCATAGATGTATTTATATGAATGAATTATTTCCATGCTTATATCTATAAATACAAAAAAGAGGAATAAAACCTACCTCGGACCAAAAAAGAAAAAAAGAAAAAAGAACAGAACCCACCAGTTATACAGAGGAAAACCCTTTCAGGGCACTTGCTCCAGTTGTAAACAATTCTGAAGTTGGCCAGAGGTGGGGAATCGTCTCCCATGCAGTCAGCAGCGCCCCCCGCAAGGAGCATCCTCATTGAAAAGCTGGGGGACCGTGCCGAGGCGTCCCTGAGTAAACGTGAGCTGACCCCCAGGCCAGCTGCTGCTGAACTGTTCCCACCCTTCCCAGGTAAAACACCTGAATGTGTGCAAGGACTTGAAAACCTAGAGGAAGGGCCGTGAAGCCACACCAGCCACAGCACGCAGGCCGACTTGGGGCCTGCAGGCCAGCCAGGATGCCCCTGGCCCCAGGCGCTCTTCTGGAAGCTTTCCATTTCCCTGCCTGATGTACCCCTCCTGTCCCAGCCCCCACTGCTTTTTTCCTTCCTCACCTCTGACCGGGGAAAAATTCCAGCACAGGTATGGGTGACACATTCTCTTCTTTAGCAGGTGGCAGCCCGGCAACTCCTGCAGAAAGTCCAGCAGAGCCCCACTCACACCGGGCCACCCACAGAGCCGTGGGCCCTACTCCCTCCCACCAGCCCAGCCCAGAGACTGCTGACGGGGCAGAGAATATGGTGTCAGGCACAGCTGCAGGGGCTCTTGCTGCCTGGAGCGGTGTTTATATTGACCTCAGCCCAGGCACACCTGGGGAGGGCTGGCCGTCCGGGTCAGGCTGCCCAGGTCAGCCAATCCTCGCCTCTCAGGGGCTCACAGTTGCAGCAAATGGGCCTTGCTGCACCGGTCAGTTCCAAGGAACAGGTGTGGCGTCCTGAGGGTCAGGATAGACAAGGGGCTGCAGCCCTGGCTTGATTTCTAATCATTTTATCTGGCCCATGAGTGGGAGACAACTTCAAGAAGACCCTCTCCTAATGAGAGGAACCCAGGAGTCAGGGAGAGGAGGGGTGGTGGGTGGAGACAGAGGCCTGGTGCCCCGGCTGCAGTGGAAGTCTCTGGAAGAGCAGGCAAAGGGAGGCCGCACAGAGTAACGCCCAGGGTCACAGACCTGTCGGAGCTGCTGTTTGTTAGTTCAAGTCCTGCTCTGAGATGCTCTGTATCAGCTCTGAGCGACAGGTGAGCTGAGGGTGCTCTGCAATGAGAGCAATGTGCACGGTTCCTGTGTGCCCAGCCCTGCCGTGGTACCTGCACAGGGGGGTTCTGTACCCAGAGGAGGGGTGGTGGGTGGAGACGGGGGCCTGGTGCCCCGGCTGCAGTGGAAGTCTCTGGAAGACCAGGCAAAGGGAGGCCGCAGAGAGTAACGCCCAGGGTCACAGACCTGTCGGAGCTGCTGTTTGTTAGTTCAAGTCCTGCTCTGAGGTGCTCTGTGTCAGCTCTGAGTGACAGGTGAGATGGGGGTGCTCTGCAATGAGGGCTATGTGCACGGTTCCTGTGTGCCCAGCCCTGCCGTGGTACCTGCACAGGGGTGTTCCGTAGCCAAGGAGGGGCCTGACCACAAGGGCCCCGACGGCTGGTGGGTAGCTGCCCAGGTGAGCTCCATATCCTGGGAGGGGCCTGACCACGGGAGCCCCGTGGGCTGCTGGGGAACTGGTAAAGATGTCAGGACAGTCAGTGAAGCCACTGAGGATATACATCCAGTAGTTCCTAATTCCTACACCCTGCTGGTCATTCTACCATCCACCAGGACAAGGTATTCTGTATTAGACTTACATGATGTTTTCTTCTGTATTCCATTAGTCCCAGAGGTCACAGGAATTTTGGCTTGTGATTGGCAGCACTCAACATACAACGAAGACAATACTGCTGGGGCCGTGCTGCCCCAAGGGTTCAAAAATGCCCACACCACCTTTGGGGAAACTTAACTAAAACCTAAAAGATCTACCTCTGGAGAAGGGAACCCTACTTCAATATGCAGACAACATTCTGATCACCAGCCCTACTAAGAAGGCTTCTGAACTACCTAGCCAATAAAGGATAGAAGGTGTCCAAGAAAAAGGCTCAAATATCACAGACTAAGGTGACCTGCCTGGGCTTCCTTCTCACAGAAGGTCGGAGAAGCCCATCCCAGGAAAAGGAAGAAGCCATTTGCAGCCTTACCCCTTCTAAAACTAGAAGACAGCTTAAGGGTTCCCGGGGAGGTCGGGGTTTGCTGCATCTGGATCCCTAACTACAGTCTAATAGCTGGGCCTCTATATGAAACATTGAAAGGAAAAGATGATGATCCATTCGATTAGAATCCAGAAGCGGTCTTTCAAGAATGGAAAGAGCAGTTAATTCAGACCCTTGCCCTGGACCTCCCTAATTTAGCTCAACCCTTTGACCTTTACATTCCCGGTAGAAGGTGAATCGCCCTTGGAGTAATAGTGCAAAAACTGGGAGCACTTGAAATGGAACAACGCCAAGAATGCCCTCCAGGTAGGAGAAAGTACGGTCACCAAGGGCTTGGCCCGCCGCCCCATCCGGCCAAGATACTGGGGGTATCTAAAAACCTGGAAATCAGCAGCCCGCAAGGCCAGCTCCCTCCTAAGGGAAAAGGACCCCACGTGGTGATCCTATCCACCCACCATGCCCTGAAGTTGCAGGGGTCGCTCCGTGGGCACACTGACCTCGAGTGAGGAAGCCCTCCAACTCCAACCTCCAGAGGGACAACCGGGGGCAACGGGTCCCCATGATGACTCGTGTGACCATCACTTGATGTGGATCTTCTCTCAGAAAACAACAAGAGCGTGCCCCAAAAGAGCAGACTACTGCTTGCAGGACTTACTGCACCCAGAGCGGAGCTAATAAGCTTGGCGGGGGAACCGTAAATAACGCTGTCACCAGAGAAAAGCCTACAGACACCGCGGTGACGGTGGCCGATGAGACCAGCTGGACTCCTGGCTACTTGAAAAGGCCTTTGTCTCAGTGGCCGTCATGGGCCTGGATCACCACAGGCCCTGGACTCTCTGGGAGTTGAGCAGGCAGGGCTCTGACACCTGGTGCTGTTTGTACGTTAAATTAGGGGACTAATTGAAGAAATCGCAGACTACTGGTCAGAGCATCTAGGCTGGCAGAAACCGTGTGCCTAAGGTGGCAGAACAAATGTGGGCGGGGTAAAACCGGCCCTGCCAGCGTCCCTGCGCATCTCTTTCCTGGACCCTTAAAGGTCATTAGAATCTATAACACTTCAAATGCTGGGGCTCAGGCGGACGAGCATTGAGGGAGGAGCCCTGGGGACAATCAACCTCACCTGGAGGCTGCTGGGGAGAAGTCCTGCCCCTCCCCCAGGGTATGAGGACTCCCAACTCAGCACGAAGCAGTTACAGAAGCGGGGTCTGCACCCTCAGCGCCCCAACAGTGAGGAATGGGACAAAAGGCAGAGGAGGGGTTTGTCACCGGCAGAGCCCATTAAAAATTCCTGGGAGATAAAAATAGAATCTGGGCAATAAAATAAAGTCTAACCATTTTTTCCTTTGTGCTTTGTCTAATTTCACTTGCTCCTAGGTTTGCACATGCAGAGGCTCCACACCCGGCACTTCAGAACTTATTTCCTGGTGCAAAATGGCTGGGCCGACACCTCAGCTCGCGGGGCCCCGTGCAGTCTCAGCAACATGGAGCCTGAGCTCCAGCCAACCCTGCCCTCGAGAGCTCCGCCCCTTCCGTGCCGCTGACGCTGCCGGGATGACGCTGCCGGGATCCCTACACAGCAGCCCGGCCCACAGCCCGCAGGGGCGGGCAGGCTCTCACCTCTCTGTTCTCTGATCAGAATATAAAGTTTCCTTTGCTTCGGAACCGAACTCAGTCTCGTTCTCTTGGCTCCAATGACACGGGGCAGGGGACCCTTGTTGGGGCCCACTCTGCAGGATCAGTGACAGAAATTGAGAACATTGTAACTTCAATGAACAGATGTGTGAGCCAAACTGTAATTAACCTAGAGCAGTGTATAAGGCTCGTGTAAAATAAGATGTTTCCAACACTTCCATTTGATATTTCCATC
>NC_041220.1:57073250-57073697 GCF_002837175.3 Physeter macrocephalus
CTCAATCATCTAAAGCTTGGACTCTGCCTACGGCCCAAGGCCCTTCATGAACATACATGCATGTACCCGTAGCTTAAAACTTCCCCAGTTTTGGGGTTCCGGGAGACACTGATTTGGAAAGATCCCTGGTGTGTCCCTTACTTGCAGGGGACCCTTCCTACTGCTGAAACATGCTTGTCACACCCAGAGGATGGTACAGAGCCTGATCGGGAAGAGTTTGGAAAAGGCACCTCATCTCCTCATCTCCAGGTGCTCGGGTTCCCCCCACCAGCCTCTTTCCGAACAATCTCCCCACTTAACAAAGTCAGCAGCTTCAACATCCAGTTTTGCACAGTTTGGAATTTGTCCAGAGGATGAAGGGGAAGGGGGAGAACCATGAGAGACAAGCCCTAGGTGTTTGGACAGGAAAATGCCACTTTAATTTCCATTTAGTAAGAGGAATTAACC
>NC_041220.1:57074396-57075107 GCF_002837175.3 Physeter macrocephalus
CCAGGAAATCAATGAAATAAGGCCAGTTGGATCAACTCGTGTGGACTTAGGTACGATCATTCTAAGTGACATAAGTCAGACAGAAAAAGAGACTTATCATGAGATATCACTTATAGGTGGAATCTAAAAATGGCTACACGTGAATTAAATTACAAAACAGAAACAGTCACACATTTAGAAACCACACTTATGGCTGCTAAAGGTGAAAGGTGGTGTGGAGTAAGGCGTAAACTATGAGGTTGAAATTAGCACAGATACGGTTCCAAACCAAATAGCTAATTGACAAAACCTACTCTATAGCTCAAAGAACTGGACTCACAACACTCTAGTCACCAGAAAAGAATATATACGACTGGTAAGGATCTAAAAAAGAATTTATTGAGGTCTCTCTGTAAGTGAATCAAGAAAATATACAGCAGCAAGAAATACAACATCGAAAACCAGCTATACCCAATTATAAAAATAAATTACAAAAAAATTTTTTTTTCCAAAATCTATTTTACTTACTCTTTATTTATTTATTTATTATTTTTTTTGTGGTATGCGGGCCTCCCTCCGTTGCGGGCTCTCCCATTGCGGAGCACAGGCCCCGGACGAGCAGGCCTAGCGGCCATGGCTCACGGGCCCAGCCGCTCCGCGGCATGCGGGATCGTCCCAGACCGGGGCGCGAACCCGGTTCCCCTGCATCGGCAGGCGGACGCGCAACCACTG
>NC_041220.1:57075202-57076799 GCF_002837175.3 Physeter macrocephalus
AAATTTTTAAGTTGAGATATAACTGACATATAACACTATAAATTTAAGGCATACATGTTGGTTTGATACATGTATATATTGCAATATGATTACCACGGTAGCCTTAGCTCACACCTCTATCTCATTATATGATTACTATCTCATTTTTTTTGTGGTGAGAACAATTAAGATCTAGTCTCTTAGCAACTTTGAACTTCATAATACAGTACTGTTGACTCTAATCTCTATGCTGTGCATTAGATCTACAGAACTTATTGATCTCCTGGCTGCAAATTTGTACTCTTAAATAGCATCTCCCCATTCCCCCCACTCGTAGGCCCTGGTAACCACCATTGTACTCTCTGTTTTTGTGAGTTTGTCCCTCTTAAGTTCCACATATAAGTGAGATCGTATTGTATTTGTCTTTCTGTGTCTGACTTCTTTCACTTAGCATAATGCCTTCAAGGTCCATCCATGTTGTTCCAAATGGCAGGAATTCCTTCTTTCTCATGGCTGAATACTACTTCACTGTGTATGTATACACCACATCTTCTTCATCTATTCATCCATTGATGAACACTTAGTTTGTTTCCATATCTTGACTACTGTGAATAAAACTACAATGAACATGGGTGTGCAGATATCTGGTCAAGATACTAATTTCAATTCCTTTGTATCTCCTTTCACTTTGAGATACTGACCTCAGTTCAATTCCTGGATATCCAGCAATACCTAGGAGTGGGATTGCTGAATCATGTGATAGTTCAATTTTTAGTATTTTGAGGCATCACTATGATTTCCATAATGGCTGTTCCATTTTACATTCCCACAAACAATGTAAAAGTGCTCCCTTTCCTCCATATCCTTGCCAACATTTGTAATCTCCTGTCTTTTTTGATAATGGCCATTGTAACAGGCGTGAGGTAATATCTCATTATGATTTTGATATGCATTTCCCTGATGATTAGTGATGTTGAACACCTTTTCATATACCTACTGGTCATTTGTATGTCTTCTTCGAAAAAACATCTATTCAAGTCTTTGCTTATTTTTTTTTAACATCTTTATTGGAGTATAACTGTTTTACAATAGTGTGTTAGTTTCTCCTTTACAACAAAGTGAATCAGTTATACATATACATATGTTCCCATATCTCTTCCCTCTTGCGTCACCCACCCTCCCACCCTCCCTATCCCATCTCTCTAGGTGGTTGCAAAGCACAGAGGTGATCTCCCTGTGCTATGTGGCAGCTTCCCACTAGCTATCTAATTTACATTTGGTAGTGCATATATGTCCCTGCCACTCTCACTTCGTCACAGCTTACCCTTCCCCCTCCCCATATCCTCAAGTCCATGCTCTAGTAGGTGTTTTATTCCCGTCCTACCACTAATTTCTTCATGACATTTTTTTTTCTTAGATTCCATATATATGTGTTAGCAAATGGTATTTGTTTTTCTCTTTCTGACTTACTTCACTCTGTATGACAGACTCCAGGTCTATCCACTTCATTACAAATAACTCAGTTTCATTTCTTTTTATGGATGAGTAATATTCCATTGTATATATGTGCCACATCTTCTTTATCCATTCATCTGTTGATGGACACTTAGGTTGCTTC
>NC_041220.1:57078415-57081383 GCF_002837175.3 Physeter macrocephalus
TTGTGACGTCTTTGTCTGGTTTTGGTATCAGGGTGATGGTGGCCTCATAGAATGAGTCTGGGAGTGTTCCTCTCTCTGCTATTTTTTGGAAGAGTTTTAGAAGGATATGTGTTAGCTCTTCTCTAAATGTTTAATAGAATTCGCCTGTGAAGCCATCTGGTCCTGGGCTTTTGTTTTTTGGCAGATTTTAAATCACAGTTTCAATTTCAGTACTTGTGATTGGTCTGTTCATATTTTCTATTTCTTCCTGGTTCAGTCGTGGCAGACTGTGCATTTCTAAGAATTTGTCCACTTCTTCCAGGCTGTCCATTTTATTGGCATACATTTGCTTGTAGTAATCTCTAAGAATCTTTTGTATTTCTGCAGTGTCAGTTGTTACATCTCCTTTTTCATTTCTAATTCTATTGATTTGAGTCTTCTCCCTTTTATTCTTGATGAGTCTGGCTAATGGTTTATCAATTTTATTTATCTTCTCAAAGAACCAGCTTTTAGTTTTATTGATCTTTGCTATTGTTTCCTTCATTTCTTTTTCATTTATTTCTGATCTGATCTTTATGATTTCTTTCCTTCTGCTAAATTTGGGGTTCTTTTTTTCTTCTTTCTCTAGTTGCTTTAGGTGCAAAGTTAGGTTGTTTATACGAGATGTTTCCTGTTTCTTAAGGTAGGATTGTATTGCTATAAACTTCCCTCTTAGAACTGCTTTTGCTGCATCCCATAGGTTTTGGGTCGTCGTGTCTCCATTGTCATTTGTTTCTAAGTATTTTTTGATTTCCTCTTTGATTTCTTCAGTGATCACTTCGTTATTAAGTAGTGTATTGTTTAGCCTCCATGTGTTTGTATTTTTTACAGATCTTTTCCTGTAATTGATATCTAGTCTCATAGCGTTGTGGTCAGAAAAGATACTTGATATGATTTCAATTTTCTTAAATTTGCCAAGGCTAGATTTGTGACCCAATATATGATCTATCCTGGAGAATGTTCCATGAGCACTTGAGAAAAATGTGTATTCTGTTGTTTTTGGATGAGTGTTCCATGAGCACTTGAGAAGAATGTGTATTCTGTTGTTTTTGGATGGAATGTCCTATAAATATCAATTAAGTCCATCTTGTGTAATGTATCATTTAAAGCTTGTGTTTCCTTATTTATTTTCATTTTGGATGATCTGTCCATTGGTGAAAGTGGGGTGTTAAAGTCCCCTACTATGATTGTGTTACTGTCGATTTCCCCTTTTATGGCTGTTAGTATTTGCCTTATGTATTGAGGTGCTCCTATGTTGGGTGCATAAATATTTACAATTGTTATATCTTCTTCATGGATCGATCCCTTGATCATTATATAGTGTCCTTCTTTGTCTCTTGTTATAGTTTTTACTTTAAAGTCTATTTTGTCTGATATGAGAATTGCTACTCCAGCTTTCTTCTGATTTCCATTTGCATGGAATATCTTTTTCCATCCCCTCACTTTCAGTCTGTATGTGTCCCTAGGTCTGAAGTGGGTCTCTTGTAGACAGCATATATATGGGTCTTGTTTTTGTTTCCATTCAGCCAGTCTGTGTCTTTTGGTGGGAGCATTTAATCCATTTACATTTAAGGTAATTATCGATATGTATGGTTCTATTACCATTTACTGAATTGTTTCGGGTTGTTCTTGTAGGTCTTTTCCTTCTCTTGTGTTTCTTGCCTAGAGAAGTTCCTTTAGCATTTGTTGTAAAGCTGGTTTGGTGGTGCTGAACTCTCTCAGCTTTTGCTTGTCTGTAAAGGTTTTAATTTCTCCATCAAATCTGAATGAGATCCTTGCTGGGTAGAGTAATCTTGGTTGTAGGTTTTTTTCCTTCATCACTTTAAATATGTCCTGCCACTCCCTTCTGGCTTGGAGAGTTTCTGCTGAAAGATCCGATGT
The DNA here is from genome assembly GCF_002837175.3 of Physeter macrocephalus. Taxonomy (NCBI): domain Eukaryota; kingdom Metazoa; phylum Chordata; class Mammalia; order Artiodactyla; family Physeteridae; genus Physeter; species Physeter macrocephalus. The sequence continues at coordinate 57,080,315 of NC_041220.1, forward strand.
TAACCTTATGGGGATTCCTTTGTGTGTTATTTGTTGTTTTTCCCTTGCTGCTTTTAATATGTTTTCTTTGTATTTAATTTTTGACAGTTTGATTATTATGTGTCTTGGCGTGTTTCTCCTTGGGTTTATCCTGTATGGGACTCTCTGTGCTTCCTGGACTTGATTGACTATTTTCTTTCCTATATTAGGGAAGTTTTCAACTATAATCTCTTCAAATATTTTCTCAGTCCCTTTCTTTTTCTCTTCTTCTTCTGGGACCCCTATAATTCGAATGTTGGTGCGTTTAATGTTGTCCCAGAGGTCTCTGAGACTGTCGTCAGTTCTTTTCATTCTTTTTTCTTTTTTCTGCTCTGCAGTAGTTATTTCCACTATTTTATCTTCCAGGTCACTTATCTGTCCTTCTGCCTCAGTTATTCTGCTACTGAGCCCATCTAGAGTATTTTTCATTTCATTTATTGTGTTGCTCATCGTTGCTTGCTTCCTCTTTATTTCTTCTAGGTCCTTGTTAACTGTTTCTTGCAATTTGTCTATTCTATTTCCAAGATTTTGAATCATCTTTACTATCATTATTCTGATTTCTTTTTCAGGTAGACTGCCTATTTCCTCTTCATTTGTTAGGTCTGGTGTGATTTTATCTTGCTCCTTCATCTGCTGTGTGTTTTTCTGTCTTCTCATTTTGCTTATCTTACTGTGTTTGGGGTCTCTTTTTTGCAGGCTGCAGGTTCGTAGTTCCCGTTGTTTTTGGTGTCTCTCCCCAGTGGCTAGGGTTGGTTCAGTGGGTTGAGTAGGTTTCTTGGTTGGGGGGACTAGTGCCTCTGTTCTGGTGGATGAGGTTGGATCTTGTCTTTCTGGTGGGCAGGTCCACGTCTGGTGGTGTGTTTGGGGATGTTGGTAGCCTTATTATGATTTTAGGCAGCCTCTCTGCTAATGGATGGGGCTGTAGACCTGTCTTGCTCTTTTTTGGGGATAGCGTGTCCAGCACTGTTCGTTGCTGGTCCTTGAGTGAAGTTGGGTCTTTGTGTTGAGATGGAGATCTCTGGGAGATTTTCGCCGTTTGATATTGCGTGGA
>NC_041220.1:57082342-57083351 GCF_002837175.3 Physeter macrocephalus
GGGAGAGAACTCCCCCTCTCCTCTTTGTTCGCACAGCTCCTGGGGTTCAGCTTTGGACTTGGCCCCGCCTCTGCGTGTAGGTCATCCGAGGGCGTCTGCCCTTCGCTCAGACAGGACAGGGTTAAAGGAGCAGCTGATTCGGGGGCTCTGGCACAGGCTGGGGGGAGGGAGGGGCACGGATGCAGGGCGATCCTGCGGTGGCAGAGGTCAGCGTGACGCTGCACCGGCCCGAGGCGCACCGCGCGTTCTCCCGGGGAAGCTGTCCCTGGATCCCAGGACCCCAGCAGTGCCGGGCTGCACGAGTTCCCGGGAGGGGCGGTGTGGAGAGTGACCTGTGCTCGCACACAGTCCTCTTGGTGGCGGCAGCAGCAACCCTAGCGTCCCACACCCGTCTCTGCTGTCGGCGCCGACAGCCGCGTCTCGCACCCGTTTCTGGAGCTCCTTTACACGGTGCGCTTAATCCCCTCTCCTCTCGCACCAGGAGACAAAGAGTCAAGAAAAAGTCTCTTGTCTCTTTGGTAGCTCCATGCCCGTTTCTGGAGCTCCTTTAAGCCACGCGCTTAAACCCCTCTCCTCGCGCACCAGGAAGCAAAGAGGGAAGGAAAGGTCTCTTGCCTCTTCGGCAGCTCCAGACTTCAACCGGACTCCCTCCCGGCTAGCCGTGGTGCACTAACCCCTTCAGGCTGTTTTCACTCTGCCAACTCGACCTTTCCCTGGGATCCGACTGAAGCCCGAGGCTCAGCTCCCAGCCCCCGCCCGCCCCGGCGGGTGAGCAGACAAACCTCTCGGGCTGGTGACTGCCGGTTGGCACCGATCCTCTGTGCGGGAATCTCTCCGCTTTGCCCTCCGCACCCTGTTGCTGCGCTCTCCTCCGAGGCTCCTGAGCTTCCACCTCCGCCACCCGCAGTCTCCGCCCAAGAAGGGGCTTCTAGGGTGTGGGAACCTTCCCTCCTTCACGGCTCCCTCCCACTGGTGCAGGTCCCGTCCCTATTCTTTGTCTCTGTTTATT
>NC_041220.1:57083438-57088798 GCF_002837175.3 Physeter macrocephalus
GTCCGAGGTCTTCTGCCAGCATTCGGTGGGTGTTCTATAGGAGAAGTTCCACGTGTAGATGTATTTCTGTTGTATCTGTGAGGAGGAAGGTGATCTCCGCGTCTTACTCTTCCGCCATCTTCTCGCTTCTCTCTTTACAAAAGAAATTTTTAAAAGACAGTGAGAGAGAGAGAAATTCCTACAGAATTCCTTCAGGGTCTCTGATGCAACCTGGATTGACCACATCTGGTCCCACAGATAGATGGGACTTAAGGATGGACACTCGTGGATTGAGAAAATTGGTGAGGATGGGCCAGCAAATGCAGCACCTTTACAGTAATACTGCCTGGCCCCATTCCAAGGGTCCCAAATCTCCAGGTGCAGGGGAACCTCCCTAGAGCTAAAATATGCATGGGACACACAGAGGGTGGTACACCGTCTGATCGGGAAGAGTTTGGAGAAGGCACCTCATCTCATCTCCTGGCGCTCGGGTCCCAACTGCAGCCTCTTTTCTAACAATCTACTCACCAGGGGAAGTCAGCACCTTCAACATCCTGTGTCGCACAGTGTGGAATTTGTCTGGAGGATGAAGGGGAATAGGGGGAACCATGAGGGACAAGCCCGAGGTGTCTGAACAGGGACATACCACTCTAATTTCCAATCAGGAAGAGGAATTGACCAAAGGCTCAGCTTGCTCACCGAAACCAGAATAGGGCTGGAAACAATCCTGGAAAATGCCTTAAGGTACGTAACGAAAAAGGACAAGAAAACAAGGCAGAATTGCAGGAAGGGGTTTTCAAGAGGTAGATTGGACTCGCCATGAAAGCAAATGGAAAGGGATAGAACTTCTTCAACGATGCCGTTGGCCAAAAAGGGCATATGCGTTTTTCCTGAACATATTCAGGAAAAACGCATACGCACCTTTTCACGAACCAAACAGGTGCACAGTGCAAATCAACACTACAAAGAGATATCACTTCACATCACTCCGAAGGCCATCCTCACAAAGTGTAAAAACCAGAAATGCAGCATAGGGCATGGAGAGAAGGGAGCCTTTTTACGGTGATTGTGAGAAGGTAAATTGCCAACGGCACTCTGGAGAAGTGTATTGTGTTTCCCAAAAAAATCTCAGAAACAGAGCATACGGCACTTCCACTCATGGGCGTATATCTTGGGAAAAGCAACATTCGACAGGACACAGGCACCACCACGTTTAGTGCCGGTCTGTTTACAAGAGCCTTGACTTGGATACAACCGAAATCTCCTCGGAAGTAAAACATGGATAAAGAAGATGTGATACTTATGTACAATGGAATATAACTCAGCCATGAAATCAATGAAATAAGGCCAGTTGCAGCAACTCGGGTGTACTTAGGTACGATCATTCTCAGTGACGTAAGTCAGAAAAAGAGACTTATCATAAAATATCACTTAGAGGTGGAATATCAACATTGCTTCAGGGGTTGTGATGCAACCTCAATTGAACACATCTAGACCAAGAGTTGGATGGGACCTAAGGCTGGACACTCGTGGGGCTGAGAGGCTTGTTAAGGATGGGTCAGCAAATGCAGCCCCTTTCCAGTAATATGCTTGGTCCCCCTTCCATAGGTCCCAAATCTCCAGGGGCAGGGGACTCATCCTACAGCTAAAAGATGCTTTGGACACCCAGAGCATGGTACACTGTGTGACCGGGAAGAGTCTGGAAAAGGCACCTCATCTCCTCATCTCTTGGTGGTCGGCATAAACCAGGAGTTTGAAATGAGCAGATACCGTTCCATAGACCAAATAGGAAATCAACAAGGCCTACTCTAAACCTCAAAGGACTGGACTCAGCACACTACACACCGGAAAAGATTATATATGACTGGTCAGAATCAGAAAAAGAATTTATTGATGTCTCTCTCTGTAAATGAATCAAGTGGATGTACAGCAGCGAGAAACATAGCACTGAAAATCAGCTACACCCCATTATAAAAAAAAAAAACAAAGACAGTGAGTGAGAGATAAATTCTTACAGAATTCGTTCAGGGGTTGTGATGCAACCTCAATTGAACACATCTAGACCCAGAGTTGGATGGGACCTAAGGCTGGACACTCGTGGGGCTGAGAGGCTTGTTAAGGATGGGTCAGCAAATGCAGCCCCTTTCCAGTAATATGCTTGGTCCCCCTTCCATAGGCCCCAAATCTCCAGGGGCAGGGGACTCATCCTACAGCTAAAAGATGCTTTGGACACCCAGAGCATGGTACACTGTGTGACCGGGAAGAGTCTGGAAAAGGCACCTCATCTCCTCATCTCTTGGTGGTCGGCTTCCACCCTCGAGCCTCTTTCCTAACAATCTCCCCACTTGGGGAAATTAGCACCTTCAACATCCTGTTTCTCACAGTTTGGAATTTGTCCGGAGAATGAAGCTGAATGGGGAGAACCAATAAGGGACAAGCCCTAGGTTTTTCAACAGGCACATGCCACTCTAATTTCCAATAAGGAGGAGGATTTGACCAAAGGCTCACCTTGCCCCTGGAATCAGAATACGGTTTGAAGCAATGCTGCTGTTTTGTGGCCTGTTCCCCACAAAATATGAAAAATCCACCTAAGGGCCCTGCAATTTTCAAACCTGCAGGGTTGTAAAGGATATCTATCATCGAAAATTGTTGTGAGGTTGATCATCGAAAAGGACTTGAAAGCAAGGCAGAATTGCAGGAGAGGGATTTCAAGAGGTAGATTGGACTCGCAGTTAAAGCACATGAAAAGCGGCTGGACTACGCCAATGATCCATTTGACTAGATACGTCCTTTTTTGCCAAGCAAACAAGCGGGCATTGAAAATCAACACTTCGCATCAGTCAGATCGGCCATTGCCACAAAGTGTAAAAATCAGAAAAGCAGGACAGGGCGTGGAGAAAAGGGAGCCCTGTTTCGCTGACGCCAGGAACGTAAACTGCCAACGGCAACTCTGGAGAAATGTGTTTCCTAAAAAATCTAGAAAACAGAGCTACAGAGCATACGGCAGTTCCACTCATGGGCATATTTCTTGGGAAAAACAAAATTCGACAGGACACAGCGAACTCAACTTTTAGTGCATCTCTGTTTACAAGAGTCTCGACTTGGATACAACCTAAATGTACTTGGAAGGAAAAATGGATAAAGAAGATGTGGTACTTATGTACAGTGGAATGCTAATCAGCCATGAAATCAATGAAATAAGGCCAGTTGCAGCAACTCAGGTGGACTTAGGGACGATCATTCTAAGTGACGTAAGTCAGACAGAAAAAGAGACTTATCATCAGATATCACTTAGAGGTGGAATCTAAAAATGGCTACACATGAGCTAATTAAAGAAGAGAAACAGAGTCACACATTCAGGGTTTCCCTGCTGGCACAGTGGTTAAGAATTCACCAGCCAATCAGGGGAAACAGGTTCGAGCCCTGGTCCGCAAAGTTCCCACATGTCGCAGAGCCACTACGCCCGTGAGCCACAAATACTGAGCCAGCATTCTCGAGCTGGCAAGCCACAACTACTGAGCACACGTGCCACAACTACTGAAGCCCGCACGCCAGCGCCCGTGCTCTGCAACAAGAGAAGCCACCCAATGAGTAGCCTCTGCACCGCAACCAAGACCCAACGCAGCCAATTAATTAATTAATTAAAAAAAAACTTGCCGTCTGACTTAGTGCCTGGTGAGGGCCAAATTTTTGGTTCATAATGTGGGTCTTCTGGTTCTGCAATTAAATGATGTAATGGGCATAAGATCTTTTGTGTGCTACATTTATTAGGTCACTAATCTCATATTTGAGGTCTCTGGCCTCATGACATAATCACCTCCCAAAAGCCCCACGTCTTAATACCATCAACAAGGGAGCTGGGTTTCAAAATTTGAAAATTAGAGGTACAAAATGTTTATACCATAACAGGGACCACACGGTTAATTTATTTTTCCTTTCATGTTAAAGGTTTTGCACATATATATTTATTATATAATCCTCAAACCCTTGTTTTTTTTAAAGATTCTTTTCCCATATAGGCCAGTACAGAGCACTGAGTAGAGTTCCCTGTGCTATACAGCAGGTCCATAACAATACTTATGTATTTTATATATAGTAGTGTGTGTATGTCTGTCCCATTCTCCCAATTTATCCCTCCCCCATTTATCCCCTGGTAACCGTAAGTTTATTTTCTATATCCATGACTCTATTTCTCTTTTGTAAATAAGTTCTTTTCTACCGTTTATTTTTTTTAGGTTCCGCATGTAAGCAATATCATATGATATCTGTCTTTCTCTGTCTGACTTGCTTCACTCAGTATAACAATCTCTAAGTCCATCCATGTTGCTGAGAAACCCTTAATTGTTAAGGATAACTCTCAATTTTTTTCCAGTGCCATCAGCAATTCTTTCTGGCAGACATGTGATAACACTTTTTAAACAGAGATATTGAGACCAAGCCTTCTGACCTGCAAACAAACAAAACATCATTCATATAGTGAAAACTTTGCACATCAAAGGATGACAGCACTTGGTCTCTATCATTTTGCACCCACTGCTGACAGAGGGCAGAGGAGTTTCACTCACTAACCTTCCTTACATGCCTTTCTTCCTAATGGGGTATTCCACCTAAAACTTATAAGAAGCGGGACTGCATCATGGAACACAACAATCACCATTACAGATTCTGAACCAGCAAAAAAAATAAAAATAAAAACATGATGAAATCACCCAAAGGGTTCTGTCTACATTGTTACATTAGTTTCCCTCCCACTGTGAACCCATTTCAAACCCTGTCACTTGAACCTGTTTTTTATCCCCTGGTAACCATAAGTTTATTTTCTATATCCATGACTCTATTTCTCTTTTGTAAATAAGTTCTTTTCTACCGTTTATTTTTTTTAGGTTCCGCATGTAAGCAATATCATATGATATCTGTCTTTCTGTGTCTGACTTGCTTCACTCAGTATAACAATCTCTAAGTCCATCCATGTTGCTGAGAAACCCTTAATTGTTAAGGATAACTCTGAATTTTTTTCCAGTGTCATCAGCAATTCTTTCTGGCAGACATGTGATAACAATTTTAAACAGATATTGAGACCAAGCCTCCTGACCTGCAAACAAACAAAACATCATTCATATAGTGAAAACTTTGCACATCAAAGGATGACAGCACTTTGTCTCTATCGTTTTGCACCCACTGCTAACAGAGGGCAGAGGAGTTTGACTCACTAACCTTCCTTACATGCCTTTCTTCCTAATGGGGTATTCCACCTAAAACTTATAAGAAGAGGGACTGCATCATGGAACACACCAATCACCACTACAGATTCTGAAGCAGCAAACAAAATAAAAATAAAAACATGATGAAATCACCCAAAGGGTTCTGTCTACATTGTTACA
>NC_041220.1:57088824-57089703 GCF_002837175.3 Physeter macrocephalus
ACTGTGAACCCATTTCAAACCCTGTCACTTGAACCTGTTTTTATTTTTTTCAACAACAATAAGGTTAATCTGGAGTCACATGCTCCAGGAATATTACACTATCCCTTGTGCAAGTATATAGGGATTCGAGGAGCTATGGGAGGCTATCATGAGAGGTTGCCTAGGGTAATTAGGACATTTCCTTTAATGTTGGCTCTTCTCCCTAAGATGTCTGCTCTCCTCTTCTTCTTGTAGCTACTAGCATTGAGAAAGTGAGCAACATAAGGCCCTTCTCTTTTCTTGCCCATGAATGCACCTGTGATGAACCCCACAGACCTTGGTGCTTACAGAATCCCCTGAACCTCCTGACCTTCCATGCATGCCATCACATAGAAAACGATGGTGATGTGTATATCTGTATGAAACATGCTATAAAATTTTCGACTGTTCCCTTCCTCATAATTCCACAGAATAGATTTCTTTGGATTTCTGCTTAATGCTGCTGGAGTTGGTACATAAGTTGAGGGAGGTATCAGGGCACACCAAAAGAGAAGGTAACTGCACAGAAAATACAAGCAGGTACATTTCTGTGTAGTTTCAAGCAGCTTATTTGCTATATCAACCATGGTGATATGTTGACCCTTCCTCTTTCTACTAGTAGTACAACAAACAAATATAAAGGATATTTAGGTTGCTTGTTTTATCCCCACCTCTCACAATTGATCTGCATTCACATATAGGACAATGAGGGGCCCTTACTACCATCTTACCCCATCCTGGAGAACTAGAGAATGTCCAAATTTTTCCAGGGATTATTTTCATATTCTCCAATCAGGCCTATGAAGGAATCTTACCTATTCTGTTTAATGAAGTCATATCTCACATGGCACCCATCATCAC
>NC_041220.1:57089874-57090118 GCF_002837175.3 Physeter macrocephalus
CATTTTCGCCTAACTTATTGCAATCTCCCATTTAAAATGTGGGATAATCAATCATCTGAGGAAAAAGGCCCAAGGAAGGTTTCTGCTTCTGTGGAATAATGGGATTGCTAAAGATTTCAGGAGGCAAGACAAATTGGTGAGAATGACCATGAGACATCAGAGAAAAGTCAGATCCATGGATGAAGGGATGTTTACCTCTGTGAATCAATGAGAGGTAGGAGCAAATGAAAAGAAAGCTGAATAC
>NC_041220.1:57091780-57095124 GCF_002837175.3 Physeter macrocephalus
GTGGAATAATGGGATTGCTAAAGATTTCAGGAGGCAAGACGAATTGGTGAGAATGGCCATGAGACATCAGAGAAAAGTCAGATCCATGGATGAAGGGATGTTTACCTCTGTGAATCAATGAGAGGTAGGAGCAAATGAAAAGAAAGCTGAATACCACATTTTCTGAATAAATGTGGCCTTTCAGCTGTCATAGAAAAATTAATGTTCACTGTGATACAACATATTTAGTTTAGAAAGTTAACTTAAATTTAAAGCTTAATAATTAGATTTATTGAAGAAATGAAAACATCTTTGTGGTTTAGGATAAATAATGTGCTCTGTTAAAGGTAAGAAGGCAACATAAATAAATAGAAATATTACTAAATAAGTACATAAAGAGGAAAATAACAAATTAGATGTTATTAACATTAAAAACTGACAATCATCTAAAGAAAGAGAAGCGACAGAAAGAGAGAAGAACTCATATCAAGCATATATACACAACTCCTAAATAAGAAGTCTTCAGATGTTTTTAAAAAAAGTCTTCAATAAGAAGATAATGTAAGAGCAAAAATGGTGAAAATATACCAAAAGATATTTCAAAAAAGAGAGTACAGGGCTTCCCTGGTGGCACAGTGGTTGAGAGTCTGCCTGCCGATGCAGGGGACGTGGGTTTGTGCCCCGGTCCTGGAAGATCCCACATGCCGCAGAGTGGCTGGGCCCGTGAGCCATGGCTGCTGAGCCTGCGCGTCCGGATCCTGTGCTCCACAACAGGGGAGGCCACGACAGTGAGAGGCCTGCGTACCGCAAAAAAAAAAAAAAAAAAAGAGAGTACAGAATTTTAAGTAAACATATCAAAAGATGCTTGTCTTCTTAGTAGTCAATTAAATGAAATAATTCCAATCCTTGGAATTATCACTCACCAACCACAAAGTTCAAATGAAAACGACAGGTATTATCAAGTTTGACAAAAATGTGTGTAATCCTTGAATCTCATTCACTGCTGCTGAGCATGAAAATTCATAAAAGTGTTTTGAAAATATTTAGAAGGATCTAAAAAGCTAAACACATGAATGCTATGACTCAAAAATTTTACTACATGTATACTGAACAAGAATTTATACACATACCACCAAAGCTCAAGTTCTAGAATTTATATACCAGTGCTATTCTCAAAAGACACAAACTAAAAATCACTCATATTTTAATACACATTGGAATAAATTACTTAGCAGTTAAATGTTTACACTATGGAATCCTATGCAACAGTATCAATACATGATCACAACAGGCAACCATATAGGTATATTCACAAACAATATAAGGAATAAAAAAGCCCTTTCCAAAAGTGGTTATACTGTGTCATAACATTTCTATAAAATATGAAATACAGGTAAAGTGATCTTTTTGTTACATACCAGAACAATAGGTATATTCACAAACAACATAAGGAATAAAAAAGCCCTTTCCAAAAGTGGTTATACTGTGTCATAACATTTATATAAAATACGAAATACAGGTAAAGTGATCTTTTTGTTACGTACCAGAACAATAGTAAACCTTAAGGGGAGCCACTAGAATGGGACCACAGGGCCTCTGATTCTCTGGAAATTTTCTGTGTCTTTATCTAGAAGCTAGGTATAGAGTGTATTCAGATCCTGAATTTTCTGAAATTTGTCATTTTCTTACAAACATGCATGTTTTTAGTTGTTTTTTATACATAACAAAAAGTAAAAAAAATATAGACTAGGGAAGGTAATTATATTAGCACTTTAATATCCATGCTTTTCAAGGTGGAAGTGAAAGGTATTAAACACTTGACATTGTGATTACTTCTTAAAAGTTAGTTGAAATTTTGAGATTAATAAATAAGACATACTTCTTCATATCTAATACTCAAAGAAGAGGAGTAGAAAGGACTATTATTTTTTTTAAATGTAATACAGAATAGTTAAGATAGAAAATAAAGAAAACAGACTAGGTTTTAAAAGGAGCACACTGGTCTTCCTTGGTGGCACAGTGGATAAGAATTTGCCTGCCAATGCAGGGGAAAGGGGTTCAATCTCTAGTCTGGGAAGATCCCAAATGCTGCAGAGCAACTAAGCCCGTGTGCCACAACTACTGACCCTGTGCTCTAAAGCCCGCAAGCCACAACAGTTGAGCCTGCAAGACACAACTACTGAAGCCCATGAACCTAGAGCCCATAATCGACAAGAAGAGAAACCACTGCAAGGAGAAGGCCGTGCACCACAATGATGAATAGCCCCCGCTCGACACAACTAGAGAAAGCCCTGTGCAGCAACGAAGACCCAATGCAATGAAAAATAAATAAAATTAAATCTTTTGACTTATGAGATGACTTACTAACGTGGGTGCAGTTGGAGGCCGCAGTTCCTTGCCACATGGATCTCTCCTTAGGGCTGCATGAGTGTCCTCATGACATGGCAGCTGTCTTACCCCAGGATGAGTAATCTAGCAGAAAAGAAATCTGAAGCTGCAATGTCTTTTATGACCCACCTTTGGAAGCAGCCCTTCATCATTTCTGCAATGTCTTAATAGTTAAACACTCAGCCCTTTTCAAGTGCAAGGGGTCACACAAGTGCATGAAGATTGGGAGATAATTAGGGGATGATTAGGGCCATCTTGGAGGCTGGCTACCAAAGTGGCTGACTAGCCAAAGACTGAATTTTGTTTTCTTCACTTCTGGAGAGAAAATGGTCAGTGAATCCCATTGGTGGTCTTTGAGATGTACGAAAGTTACCTCTTGCTCTCACCTCCAGCCGTGTGGCTGAAGGGTCTTGGTGCTCCAGCCGGGTGTCAGGCCGGTGCCTCTGAGATGGGAGAGCCAAGTTCAGGACACTGGTGTACCAGAGACATCCGGCGCCATGAAATATCAAAAGGCGAAAGCTCTCCCGGAGATCTCCACCTCAATGCTAAAACTCAGCTCCCCTCAAAGACCAGCAAGCTCCTGTGGTGGACACCCTATTGCAAAAACTAGCAAGACAGGAACACATCTCCACTCATTATCAGAGAGGCCTAAAATCACAATGAGGTCACAGACACCCCAAAACACACAACAGGATGCCGACCTGCCCACCAGAAAGAAAAGATCCAGCCCAACCCACCAGAACACAGGCACTAGTACCCTCCACCAGGAAGCTTACACAACCCACTGAACCAAACTTTGCCACTGTGGGCAGACACCAAAAACAACAGGACACTACGAACCAGCAGCCTGCAAAAAGGAGGCCCCAAACACAGTAAGTTAAGCAAAATGAAAAGACAGAGAAACACACAGCAGATGAAGGAGCAAAGTAAAAACCCACCATACCAAACAAATGAAGAGGAAATAGGGAGTCTACCTG
>NC_041220.1:57095972-57096334 GCF_002837175.3 Physeter macrocephalus
AGTTAAGCTCTCACTGTTTGCAGATGACATGATACTATGCATAGAGAATCCTAAAGAGGCTACCAGACAACTACTAGAGCTAATCAATGAATCTGGTAAAGTAGCAGGATACAACATGAATGCACCTATATCTCTTTCATTCCTATACACTAAAGAAGAAAAATTTGAAACAGAAATTATGGAAACACTCCAACTTACCAATGCAACAAAAAGAATATAATACCTAGGAACAAACCTACCTAAGGAGACAAAAGACGTGTACTCAGAAAACTATAAGATACTGATGGAAGAAATCAAAGATGACACAAACAGCTGGAGAGATATACCATGTTCTTGGATTGGAAGAATCAACAATGTGAAAA
>NC_041220.1:57096515-57097214 GCF_002837175.3 Physeter macrocephalus
CAAAGCAATCTTGAGAAGAAAAACAGAGCTAGAGGAATCAGGCTCCCTGACTTCAGACTATACTACAAAGCTGCAGTAATCAAGACAGTATGGTACTGGCACAAAAACAGAAATATAGATCAATGGAACAGGAGAGAAACCCCAGAGATAAACCCACACACATATGGTCACCTTATTTTTGATAGTGGAGGCAAGAATACACAATGGAGAAAAGACAGCCTCTTCCATAAGTGGTGCTGAGAAAACTGGGCAGCTACAAAAGGAATGAAATTAGAAGTCTCCCTAACACCATACACAAATATAAACTCAAAATGGACTAAAACCTAAATGTAAGGCCAGACACTATAAAAGTCTTAGAGGAAAACATAAGCAGAACACTCTATGATATCAATCACAGCAAGATCCTTTTTATCCACCTTCTAGAGAAATGGAAATAAAAACAAAAATTAAAAATATGGGACCTAATGAAACTTAAAAGCTTTTTCACAGCAAAAGGAAAACATAAACAAGACAAAAAGACAACACTCAGAATAGGAGAAAATATTTGCCAGTGAAGCAACTGACAAAATCTCCAAACTTTACAAGCAGCTCACGCAGCTCAATATCAAAAAAACAAACAAGTCAATCCATAAATGGGCAGAAGAACTAAATAGACGTTTCTCCAAAGAAGATATACAGATTGCCAACAAACGCATGAAA
>NC_041220.1:57097561-57108285 GCF_002837175.3 Physeter macrocephalus
GATGAATGGATAAAGAAGATGTCATACATCTTCAATAAACAATGGAACATTATTTAGCCATAAAAAGAAATGAAATTGAGTTATTTGTAGTGAGGTGGATGGACCTAGATAGAGTCTGTCATACAGAATCAAGTAAGTCAGGAAGAGAAAAACAAATACTGTATGCTAACACATATATATGGAATCTAAAAAAATGAAAAGAAAATGGTTGTGAAGAATGTAGGGGTAGGACAGGAATAAAGATGCAGACGCAGAGAATGGACTTGAGGACATGGGCAGGGGGAAGCGTAAGCTGGGACGAAGTAAGAGAGTGGCATGGACTTATATGTACTACCAAATGTAAAATAGATAGCTAGTGGGAAACAGCCACATAGCACAGGGAGATCAGCTCGGTGCTTTGTCACCACCTAGAGAGGTGGGAAAGGGACGGTGGGAGGGAGACGCAAGAGGGAGGAGATATGAGGATATATGTATATGTGTAGCTGATTCACTTTGTTATAAAGCAGAAACTAACACACCATTGTAAAGCAATTATACTCCAATAAAGACATTAAAAATAAATAAGTAATTTATTTTTTAAAAAACAAAATTAAAACATTAAAAAAATAAATAAATAAAAGAGAGCAGACAATAACATGGTAACTTTAAACCTAAGTATTTTCAGTACTATACTAAATGTAAATGGATTAATATCTCCTATTAAAGTGTAATTTTTTATATTATGTGCAAATAAATTCTTTTTAACAATATACAGGTAAAATAAAAGAATTAAATTAAAAAAGAGAATACATTCCATGAATTTAAAAACAATAAAACAGTTAGCATATAGTACGCATCTTAGATAAAGTAGTCTTTAAGTTCAGAACAGTTTGTCATTGTTATAATTTGTATTATTATCCCAATTTCTTAAATAATATTTCAATACTTTTTCTATATGAAAAAATATTTTAATACGTTTTTCTTTGCTTTCTTGTGGTCTATTACATGGCAAATATTTAGGTGCTAACATAATCTAAAAATGTATGTTGTTTTTTTACAGCCGACAAAAAGTGAATCAAGAAGACATAGATAACTTCAACGGACTGATCACTAAAAGTGAAATAGAATCTGTAATTTAAAAAAATTCCCTACCAACAAAAGTCCAGGATCAGATGGTTTCACAGGCAAATTCTACCAAATATACAAAGAAGAACTTACACTGATTCTTCTCAAACTCTTCCAAAAGATTGAAGAGTAAGGAATACTTCCAAAAACATGCTATGAAGTCACCATCACTCTGCTATCAAAACCATATGGGGGGGACTTCTCTGGTGGCACAGTGGTTAAGAATCCACCTGCCAATGCAGGATACACGGGTTCGAGCCCTGGTCTGTGAAGATCCCATAAGCTGGTTAGCAACAAAGCCTGTGCGCCACAACTACTGAGCCTGTGCTCTTGAGCCTGGGAGCCACAACTACTGAAGCTCGTGTGCCTAGAGCCCATGCTCTGCAACAAGAGAAGCCACCAAAATGAGAAGCCCATGCACCACAACAAAGAGTAGCCCTTGCTCACCGCAACTAGAGAAAGCCTGCTCACAGCAACAAACACCCAATACAGCCAAAAATAAATAAATAAGTAAGTTTATTAAAAAACAAACAAACAAACAAAAAAAACAGATGGGGACTTTTCTGGCAGTCCAGCAGTTAAGATTTCACCTTCCAGTGCAGGGGGTGCAGGTTCGATCCGTGGTCAGGGATCTAAGATCACATATACCTCACAAACAAGAAACCAAAACATAAAACAGAAGCAATATTGTAACAAATTCAATAAAGACCTAAAAAAACACAGAGAAACACACTACCAAAAAAGAAAATTACAGGCCAATATCTTTGATTAATATAGATGCAAAAATTCTCAACAGAATATTAGAAAACTGAATCTGACAAAACATAACAAGATCATACAGCATGACCAAATTTGATTCACCCCAGGGTCACAAAGTTGTTTCAACGTATGCAAAATCAATCAACGTGATACACCCCATCAACAAAGGAAAATCAAAAATCAAATGATCATCTCAATAGGTGCCGAAAAAAGCATTTGAAAAACTTCAACAGCCATTCATGGTAAAAAAAAAAAGGCTTACCAAAGGGGGTATAGAGGGAACATATCTCAACATAATAAAAGCTATTTATGGCAAACCTACAGCCAATATAATACTCAATGTTCATAAGCTGAAAGCCTTCCCGCTAAAATCTGGAACAAGACAAGGATGCCCACTCTCACCTCTTCTCTTCAACATAGTATTGGAAGTCCTAGACACAACAGTCAGACAAGAAAAAGAAATAAATTCTAACCAAATTGAAAGGAAAGAGGTAAAATTGACACTACATGCAGATGACATGATAATACATATAAAGGAAACCCTAAGAATTCCACACAAAAACAACTAGAACTGATAAACAAATTCAGCAAAGTAGCAGGATACAAGATTAACATACATAAATTGGTTGCATTTCTTTCTTTCTTTTTTTAAAAAATTTATTTTGGCTGCATTGGGTCTTCATTGCTATGAACGGGCTTTCTCTACTTGTGGCCAGTGGGGGCTACTCTTCCTTGTGGTGTGCAGGCTTCTCATTGCAGTGGCTTCTCTTGTTGCAGAGCACAGGCTCTAGGCAGGTGGGCTTCAGTAGTTGTGGCACACGGGCTCAGTAGTTGTGGCTCACGGGCTCTAGAGTGCAGGCTAAGTAGTTGTGGTGCACAGGTTTAGCTGCTCCACAGCATGTGGGATCTTCCTGGACCAGGGCTCAAACCCATGTCCCCTGTATTGGCAGGTGGATTCTCAACCATGGAGCCACCAGGGAAGTCCCTGCTTGCATTTCTTTACATTAACAATGAAATATCAGGAAGTGAATGTAAACAAGCAATCCCTTTTTAAATGGCATCAAAAAAATAAAAGACTTAGGAATAAAACTCATCAAGGAGGTGAAAGATTTATATGCTGAGAACTACAAAACATTAGTAAAGGAAACTGAGGATGATTCAAAGAAATGGAAAGACATCCCACGCTCTTGTATGGCAAGATATAATAGTGTTAAAATGGCCATACTACTCAGGGTAATCTATAGGTTTAATGTGATCCCTATCAAATTACCCATGACATTTTCCCCAGAACTAGAACAAATAATCCTAAAATGTATATGGAACCATAAAAAGCCAGAACTGTCAACACAATCCTGAGGAAAAAGGACAAAGCAGGAGGCATAACACTCCCTGACTTCAGACAATACTACAAAGTTACAGTAAGCAAAACCACAAAGTATTGGCACAGAAGGAGATATATGGATCAATGGACTAGAATAGAGAGCCCAGAAATAAACCCACACACTTATGGTCAAGTAACCTTCGACAAAGGAGGCAAGAATATACAAGAGGGAAAAGACAGTCTCTTCAGCAAGTGGTGTTTTGAAGTTGAACAGCCATATGCAAATCAGTGAAGTCAGAACATACCCTCACACCATACACAACAATAAACTCAAAACGGCTTATATGCTTAAATATAAGATAGGACACCTTAAAACTCCAAGAAGAGAACATAAGCAAAACATTCTCTGACATAAATCATACCACAGTTTTCCTAGGTAGATCTCCTAGGGCAGTACAAATACAGTAAGCCACCTACATACGAATCTTCAAGTTGCAAACTTTCAAAGATGCAAACGTCCATTCTCATGTCCAATCATGTAAGTTAGTTCACGTGTCTGGCTGGCATACATTGTCATGTGTGTGCATTCTCTATAAGCGGTTGTGCTTTTGTGTAGTTTACAATACTGTGTAGAGTACAGTAGTACAGTACCTTTATTTCAAGCCCAAGATGTCTGGAGGCAAGAGTAAAAGCTGAGGTGATGTAGCTGGTACTGCTAAGAAGCGCCACGCGCTAATGATGGAAAAAAAAGTGAAAATAATTGAGAGAGTGGAGCGAGGCAAAAAGATGTTAGACATTGCTCATTCTTATAACATGAATCATTCAACCATTGGCACAATTCTGAAGAACAAGGACAAGATCATGGAACATGTGAAATCTGCTGTGCCGATGATGTTGACAAAATATCGAAGAAGCATGGAAAAGTGATGGAGATGGGGAAACTTCTCAGTGTATGGATGTAGGATCAACATCCTGCTCAGCTTAATCCGCTCTGTGGCATGTGGGATCTTCCCAGACCGGGGCACGAACCCGTGTCCCCTGCATCGGCAGGCGGACTCTCAACCACTCTGCCACCAGGGAAGCCCAGAGGGCACATCTTTTAATGCCAGCCATGGCTGGTTTCATCGGTTCAAGGATAGAGCCAAACTTCACAATGTAAAAGTAAGTGGAGAGGCAGCAAGTGCAAATAGGGTAGCTGTCCAGGAACTTCATGAAAAACTTTGAGAAATTATTGATGATGGTGTGTATTTAACGAAGCAGGTTTTTAATGTCTATGAGACACAACTGTACTGGAAGAGGATGCCGGACTGAAGTTACATCAGTAAGGAGGAAAAGTTGATGCCAGCCTATAAAGCAGCAAAGGATAGGCTAACTGTTGTTTGGGGGCAATGCTTCTGGTGATATGAAGCTGAAGCCTCTCTTAGTTTATCATTCAGAGAACCCAAGAACCCTTAAAAACATAACCAAGGCTCTCTTCCTGTTGTGTGGAAGCGTAACCCCAAAGACTGGAATACGCAGGCCATTTCCCAGGACTGGTTTTTCCACCACTTTATCCCAGAGGTAGAGAAATACTGCTTGGAGGACGTCCCAGCAAAACATTCTTTTGTTGCTCGACAATGCTCTGGGCCACACCCCATTCATGGATGACTTTCATCCCAACGTCAAATAGTGCATCTGCCACCGAATACTACGTTTCTCATGCAACCTATGGACCAAGGAGTTATAGCGACTTTCAAGAAATATTATATATGTCACACTTTTTGTCAGGCAGTACAGGTAAGTGACAAATCAAGAACAACCTAGGGACAATTTTGGAAGAACTATAACATCTACAAGGCCATAAAAAACATTGACTTTTCTTAGTGTGAGAGTATGGTGGTCAATCACCATGGACGGGGTTTGGAAAACCTTGCCCACAGTTTTCATGATTTTTATGGATTTGAGAAGGTAGATGAGAAGTCCGAAAGGTCTTCAGGAATGTAGTGACCCTCAGCAAGAAGCTGGGGTTAAATCTGCAAGAGGACAATTTCATTGAACTCCTTGCTGTGCAACATGAGGAGCTTACTAAGGAAGACGTGATGAAATTGGAGGCCCAGAGAAAGGATGAAGAGGGACAGGAGAAAGAAGAAGTAACTGAAGAACTGAAGAGATTCACGACACAGAAAACAGCAATGGAATCTTTATTTGAGGAAGCGCTGTTAGTTTTTGAGGCACAGGACCCGAACCTAGAATGGTACCCAAAGGTGGCAGCAGCCATTCAGAATGCAATCCAGTGTTACCTTGTCACCTATGATGAGATAAAAGAGCTACTGTCGTACTGTATTACTGTACTTTTCACGTTACTGTACTGTAAGATTAAAAACGTTTTCTTTATTTTTGTGTTTGTTTTTTATGTATTGTTTGTGGGAAGAGTATTATGAACCTGTTACGGTTCAGTAACATATAGCCGACTGTGTAAATTGGGTACCTAGGCTAACTTTATTGGACTTACAAACAAATTGGACGTACACATGCACTCTTGGAACAGAATTTGTTCATATGTTGGGGACTTACTGTAAAAGCAAAAGAGAAACAGGAGCTAATCAAACTTATAAGATTTTCACAGCAAAGGAAACCATAAGTAAAATGAAAATAAAACCTATGGATTGGGAGAAAATATTAGCAAATGATGAGACTGACAAGGGCTTAATTTCCAAAATATACAAACAGCTCATACAACTCAATAACAAAATAGCAAATAACTCAAAGGAAAAATGGGTAGAAAACATAAATAAACATTTCTCCAAGGAAGACATACAGATAGCCAATAGGCACATGAAAAATGCTCATCATCACTAATTACTAGAGAAATGCAAATCCAAATTACAATGAGGTACCACTTCACAGTGATCAGAATGGCCATCATTAAAGAAATCTACAATTAACAAATGCTGGAGGCGGTATGGAGAAAAGGGAACCCTCCTGCAATGTTGATGGGAATGTAAACTGACACAGCTACTATGGAGAACAGTATGGGGGTTCCTTAAAAACTACAAATAGAACTACCATATGACACAGCAACCCCACTACTGGGCATATACCCTGAGAAAACCATAATTCAAAAAGATACATGTACCGCAATGTTCACTGTAGCACTATTTACAATAGCCAGGACATAGAAGCAACCTAAATGTCCATCGTCAGATGAATATGTAAAGAAGATGTGGCACATATATACAATAGAGTATTACTCAGCCATAAAAAAGAACAAAATGGAGTTATTTGTAGTGAGGTGGTTGGATGTAGAGTTTGTGATACAGAGTGAAGTAAGTCAGAAAGAGAAAAACAAATACCGTACGCTAACACATATATATGGAATCTAGAAAAATGGTACTGACAAACCTAGTGACAGGACAGGACGAAAGACACAGATGTAGAGAACGGACTTAACGACACAGGGGGGAAGGGGAGACGGGGACGTAGTGAGAGAATAGCACTGACATATAGACACTACCAAATGTAAAATAGCTAGTGGTAAGCTGCCGCATAGCACAGGTAGATCAGCTCGGTGCTTTGTGTTCTCCTAGCGGGGTGGGATAGGGAGGGGGGAGGGAGGCTCAAGAGCGGGGGATATGGGGAATATATGTATACTTATAGGTGATTCACTTTGTTTTAAAGGAGAAACTAACACAATGTTATAAAGCAATTATACTCCAATAAACATGTATTAAGAAAAACCACAACATTGTAAATCAACTACACTTGAAAATATTTTTAAATGCAAAACAGTTTTTAAATTAAGTTTTATTGTGTGTGCGTACCACAGGTTCAATATATAAATTATGTCAAATTGATTACATTGTTTTTCAAAATAAAGAATTTTTGATATTTTACATCAGCTTCATAATATAAATGAAGAATAGCTATATTATTTTTTTCGTAAAGTTCAGAAGTAGCCATTTTGCTCATTCTGTATACTATAAACCACTAACTTTATTAAAAACGGATTTGTGACCTCTTCTTTCCAAAGAAATATTTCTTCACTCACACAGGTTTAATAGAAGGTTCCACCATCAACTGACTTCCCACCTTAGAGACACGAGATTTGCATCCTGAAATCTCTTTCTTGCAAAAATGTCCAATTAGCATCCTAGCATTACAGAAAAGAAATGCTTTTTTACAGATCTCAAATTCCAGGCAACTTTACTGAAGACATCATGTATTTTTAAATTATCAACACTCACCTGAGGTCTTTAAAAATCAACAAAAACATAATTTTGTGTTCCCTTTCATTTATTCTGCTTCTAAGTGGTCATTCTAAACGAAAGTATTTGAGTAAGTTAATGTCACCATATCACATCATATTTCAAAGGACTACCATCTCTCCAAAGATGAAATATGAGGAACTCATAATTAGGCTCTCCAAAGATTTACTCTCTGAATCTGTATTACCCTTCTGCTTAACTCCACACTGTTCATTATTCTCTGAGAATATCCTTTTCCTTGTATGGCCATCTCACATGTTTCATTTTATGTAGCTTTTTCCTACAATTTTATGCCTAGTTTATTTCTGAGAAAATGCATTATTTCATATTGATAATTATAGACACCAAGACTTATCTATAGTTCCTTGATTGTTTCAGGAACTCCTTCTTTTTTTCTAATACCTACACTCTGAAGCTCTCCACAAAGCATTACTAAAATTGCATTTACATAAGTATCTACATATTCATCACACAATAATGCATTTACAATTGTATTATGATTTATTGCTAACTTTGGAGCATAAACGTAGCTGTCTTATTTACCACCCTCTTGGAAATCACTTTAATATTTGCACTTAGGACTTGAAAGAGAATGGATAAATAAAAACCTGAAGAATATGAAAATACAATTTGTATATTCTCATAAAATTAGGTGATTATCAAAACTTTATCCAGAAAAAGGAACAGCCCAGATACTCTGCAGGCATGATACTCGAGAATGTAGGGTCCTTCAGCAGGAAAACATGCAGTAATCCATGTGGCAGAGTTTATCTGTGACCAACTGGGGTTAGTGACCTATGCATTCCTTACATTCAACATACCAGGAGAGGAAAAAGGGAATTTGTCAGTTGTGGCAATAAGTATAATGAAGTTTTGTAGCAGGTCATGCTCATATATTCAACACAGGTACAATCAACATTGTACTCAATTCTGGTAAATCTAAGTCTGTATCTGTTACCTTGTCTTTAACTATGAAATGTCGGAACTGACTTACAAAAAAACAAAGTGTTTTGTTTGTTTGTTTAATTACGGTCATGGTGAGTAAGACATAGCTCAAAACAGCTAATGTGACTTAGTGATTCTCTCATCAGGAAACACAGTTTCTACTTGCTTGTTTATTCTCCACATCCTGTAGTAAGTTAAATTTCAATGAATGATAAATCTACAGGGCGAAAAGAAAAGAAAACTTACCTGTGTTGATAAGATCATTTTGACAGATTTTACCACGTATGTCAGTGTTTCTGGACATGGACACAAGCCAGAGCTCCCTACTCGGACATTTTCACTGATGTCATTCCCCTTGATCCTCAATTTGAAAGTGAATAAAAATGTTTTCTATGTTTTCTTTTTTAAGAAATTAAATAAGAAATACTGTCTAGACATGGTCCTCTAATGATTTTCAGTCAGTGGTCATCAACAGAGGAAAAGCACAGAATCTCATACCCACAGAAGGATGACATTCAGTCAGGTAAGAAAATTCTCCCTGAAATCAGAGCTTCATCTTTAACATGCACTCAAAGGTTTTCACAGGTTCTGCATCACTCTGCAGTCAGCCCTACCATATGGGATTGGCTCTGAGAATCTCACATCAGATGACTGACAAACATGTCATAGTACACTGATCTGGTACCAGATCCTGCCTCTCTTAATGGACACCTGCAGGGATATTGGAATATTCTAGGAGGTTTCCTGGAGCCATCTACCCTATACAGGTACACTTCCAAGTAGAAACAAGCTTTGATTCTCAATGGGACTCCTGCTCTGTCCAACAAACCTCTCTAGAAATATGATGTTCTAATCTCTCCTGATTAAAACTTTTCAAGGTCTCTCCCGGTGCTAATTTAGTAAAGGTAAAACAGAAAGAAGAAAGAGGCAAACTATGCAGGGAGCAATATATAGGATTCCTTTATTTAATATATTTATCTGATATACCCAAATATTGAGAAAATAGATTCATTTCATAATGGTCAAGAAAAGAGGAGGAGGAACCTCTATGCCAACAGTATATATAAAATGGAATCAATATTGCATAAGCTCTTGTTTTAGCTTAATTATGAGGTACTAACTTGTCTCATAAAGAAGCAATAACTCTCCATCATTTGAAGCACACTGAGGACTCAGACAGCTGGACACTGAGGGTGCAGTCTCCTCTCTCGAATTCTGTACCTGCATCACAGAGCAATGAAATATTCCCAAAGAATTATTAAGGATGAGGTGGGGAACCGAAAGAAGAAAGATGAATCCATAGTCTGCCTTACCGTCTGTTCTGCTGGATAGTACCACCATCTTGGCCCAATATGACCTTCCCACTGTTCTCTGGGCCTCCCTACTTTCCACCTCCATCTTCTCATTATATCTTACCTACACTTGGAAACGACTCTAGTTTTTCCACTTATCTTTATCAACAAGTAATCCAAATAGCAACTGCATATATAACCCTTAGAAATCAAAGGTCTGACTCAGTATCCATGACTTTCAAAGTCCAAAGTTTTCCTAATTCCCTTTATTATGTTTTTTCTACTTTCCATGTACTTACACTCTCAGGAACTCCACTGTTCTCAAGTTCGTCTTCCCTCCAAAATCTGTCAACCTAGATATAGACTTAAGTACCAGCCTCTAATAATCGCAAATTGAATCTAGTTTTTTAAAAAGCCTCAGCAAACCTTTTGGACTTTATTAAAGACTCTTTAAGATAAGTCATTGAGATAGAAGTACACCATAGATATCTATTTAATACACCCTCAGAGTAATTTTTAATTTTTTAATAAATTCTATTCGGGCCAATGAAGACTCTCATCTCTTCTTCAAAATATGCAGTGTCTCACCATTCTGACTACTCTCTGCTCCATTCCAGGCCCACTCCCTTTCCTGATATTACATTCTTTCCCAATTTTTTATGTTGGTAAAATCAAATAACATAAAATATAACATGTTAATTATTATAAAGTGCACCATTCAGTGATATTAAATACATTCATATTATTGGGCAACCAATATCACCATTTACTTTCTAATTCTTTTCTATCCTTTAAAACTGTAACTCAATATCCTTTAAACATAACTTTCCTTTTTGTTCCATAAATACATGAAAAGCATCATTACCCTCTCAGTTTCTATGGTTTTGACTACACTAAGTACCCCATATAATTGAAACATGTCGTTGTATCGTTATGACTCATTAAACGTCACAAAAATGGCATTTTTCGTAGCTAAATTTCCTCAAGATCCCTCCATGTTGTTGCATATTACTAGATCTTTTCCTTCTTAAAACTGAATAATATTGTATTATATGGGTA
>NC_041220.1:57116180-57117011 GCF_002837175.3 Physeter macrocephalus
CTTCAAAGTCCAAAGTTTTCCTAATTCCCTTTATTATTTTTTTTCTACTTTCCATGTACTTACACTCTCAGGAACTCCACTGTTCTCAAGTTCGTCTTCCCTCCAAAATCTGTCAACCTAGATATAGACTTAAGTACCAGCCTCTAATAATCGCATACGGAATCTAGTTTTTTAAAAAGCCTCAGCAAACCTTTTGGACTTTATTAAAGACTCTTTAATATAAGTCATTTGAGATAGCAGTACACCCATAGATATCTATTCAATACACCCTCAGAGTAATTTTTAATTTTTTTATAAATTCTCTTCTGGCCAATGAAGACTCTTGCCTCTTCTTCTTCAAAATATGCAGTGTCTCACCCTCTGACTACTCTCTGCTCCATCCCAGGCCCACTCCCTTTCCTGATATTACATTCTTTCCCAACTTTGTACGTTGGTAAAGTCAAATAACATAAAATATAACATGTTAATTATTATAAAGTGCACCATTCAGTGATATTAAATACATTCATATTATTGGGCAACCAATATCACCATTTACTTTCTAATTTGTTTATCCAGGAACTAGTGGATTAACACTTAGGTTGCTTTCATATTTTAGCTATTGTGATTATAACTGCTATAAACACTGAAGTACAAATATTTCTTTAAGACCCTGATTTCAATTCCTTGAGTATACCTCAGAGCACAATTCCTGGATCATGCAGTAATTCTATTTTTCAATATCTGAAAAATTGCCATACTGTTTTGCAAAGCAGCTGTATCATTCTACATTCCCACTGACATAGCACAATGCTTCCAACTCCCTCACATCGTCACCAATACTTGTTTTCT
>NC_041220.1:57118114-57118715 GCF_002837175.3 Physeter macrocephalus
TGATTTTTGAGGTATGGAAATTCACAGGTCACTACCTTCATTTCAAAATGAATGAATGCAGTATTCAAATTTTTAAAACAGGTGAAGTAAACATGAGTGATAATAAATTTCAAACTGTCACAATTCAAATAAGATACTAAGAAAAATTAAATAATATGATTTAAGAATGAAGTGGAGAGATTGTCCAAGATGGCAGCATTCAGAGACCAAGAGCTGGATGCCTCTCATGCGCACACTAGAGTCACAAAGGTTTACAGAACAGCAATTGATGAAAAAGGCCAAGACCCACCATGAAAGCTGTTTTACAGCTAAAGACATAAGGAGGTCCCTAGGCAAGGCAGGAAAGACTTTAAAACAGGTGAAGTAAACATGAGTGATAATAAATTTCAAACTGTCACAATTCAAATAAGATACTAAGAAAAATTAAATAATATGATTTAAGAATGAAGCGGAGAGATTGTCCATAATTACAATTTCTGAGGGGCTCCCAGGGAGCAAGGGGTATGAACCCAACACAGGCCCCCAAGCCCAGGGATCCTGTGCTGGGAAGAGGAGTTCCTAGAAAGTTGGGCTTTGAACACCAGGAGTGCTTATTTTCCAG
>NC_041220.1:57119215-57119479 GCF_002837175.3 Physeter macrocephalus
TTATTTTGTTAGCTGTGCCTTTGTTATTCCTTTGCTTCATATTGAGGAAACATTGCCAACTCCACTATCATGAAGTTCTTGTCGTGTGTCTTCTTCAAATACTTCTTATTTTATTAGGCTGTATATTTAGTTTCTTAATACATTTTCATTAATTTTTGCATATGATGTTAGGTAAGGGTCCATCTTCCTTCTTTTGCATGTTGACAACAAGACCTCTCAGCACCATTTGTTGAATATACTATCCTTCCTACTTTGAAAAGTCTT
>NC_041220.1:57120903-57122770 GCF_002837175.3 Physeter macrocephalus
CCAGAGAGGCAAGAGGCAACTACAGCACAGCCTCAGGGACATAGACACTGGCAGCATCCATTTTGGGGAGCTCCTTCTACCTCGTGGAGACTGATAGCAGCAAGCATAATTTCAGAATCCTCCCTCTAGCTTATCAGCCTCAGGACCGAGCCCCACCCATTTCCACCAGACTATAGACACAAGCACTAGGGGGCTGCAGGCCAAGCAGCTAACTGAGCAGGGGCACAGCCACATCAACCAGCCAACAGGTGCCCTCAGACCCTCTCAGTGCACAGCTGCACCTGGACATGGCCCAGCCACCAAAAGACCCAGGACCAGCCTCCACTCATCAGTGCACAGGCACTAGATCCACGACCCCCAGGGCCCCTCAGACAGAGACCCTGGATCCCAACTCCACCCACCAGTGGACAGGCACCAGCCTCAGAGTCCCTGGCCACTCCGACAAGTGAGACTGCTCTGGTCTTAGGATCAGCCTCACCTGTCGGCAGGTGATTACTGCACAGGGACTGGATGCAGCTTGGACCTACCCAACAGCAAAACTGCTCTAGCCTTGGGATCAGCCTCATATACCAACAGGCACACACCAGCTGCAGGAATACCACAGCCCAGCAGCCTGTGTGACCAGAACACTCCCTTGTAGGCCAGAAGCAGCCATGGGCTCAGCTGGATACCAACCCTGCCCATCAGAATGCCAACACAAGATTAGGGATACCCCAGACCCTGCAGAGAGCTGTGTCAAGAACAGTGATCCAACACCAACTCTGAGACTCCTGTGTCCCACAGCCAGAACTCAGGACCTGTCTCTTCCTCCCAGTAGTGAACATAGCCCCAGGACCAGTGACTGGGCACTAGCCCTGGTATCAACTGAACTGCAATTCTACCCATAACTGAACCAGCACTAGATTTGGTGTCTCCCAGAGCTTTTCAGTGAGCTGCCTTATGATTTAGCCTCACCAAGCAGCACAGACAGCCTCCATATAAGGCAAAGTCTGGCAAACAAGCACTCTGGGGGCAGCCAAGCCTACCAGACCACCCACAGTAGTCAGCCCACCACAACACAAGAGGCCAAGCAGCCCACATAGGGGGTACACCTAGAACATATAGTTCTAGTGACCAGGGGACAGTGGGCTGCTGGGACACATAGGACCTCTCCTACAAAAGGCCACTTCTCCAAGGTCAGGAAATGTAACAAACCTACTACATACACAGCAATAAAAACAGCAAGTTAGGAAAAATGACGTGACACAGAAACACAATCCAAATGAAGGAACAAGATAAAAACCCAGAAGAAGATCTAAGTGAAGTGGAGATAACCAATCTACTCAAGAAAAAGTTCAAGGTAAGGACTGTAAAGATGATCAAAGAACTCAGGAGAAGAATGGACAACCAGAGCAAGAAGTTAGACGTTTTTTAAAAGAGTGAGACTCCTAAGAACAACCAAAGAGAGATGAGGAAGGCAATAAATGAAATGAAAATTACACTAAAAGGAAACTACTGTAGACCCAATGATACAGGAATGGATCAGAAAACTAAAGGACAGAGTACTGGCCATCACTGAAGATGAACAGTAAAACAATAGAATAAAATGAAATGAGGAAATTTGAACAGACCTGTGAACAACATCAAGTGTGCTAACATTTGCATTATACTTGTCCCAGAAGGAAAAAGGAAAGAGAAAGTGGTGTAGAACATACCTGAAGACATAAAAGCTGAAAACTTCCCTAACCTGGGAAAGAAAACAGACATCCATGTCCAGTGAACACAGTAAGGCCAAAACAGGATCAACCTAAAGAGGACCACACCAAGACTCATTGTAATTAAAATAGCAAAAAAATAAAGATAAAAAGACACTATTAAAAGGAGCAAA
>NC_041220.1:57123838-57125212 GCF_002837175.3 Physeter macrocephalus
TGCAGGGACTGGAAGAATTAATACTGTTAAAATAACCATACTACCAAAGACAATCTACAGATTTAATGCAATCCCTATCAGAATACCAAAGCATTTTCACAGAACTTGAAAAAGTAATTTTAAAATCTGTATAGAAACACAAAGACCCCAAATAGCCAAAACAATCTTGAGAAAGAACAGAGCTGGAGGCATCACGCACCTTGAATTCAGACTATACTACAAAGCTATAGTAATCAAAGAGAGTAGTACTGGAGCAAAAACAGACATAAAGATCACTGGAATAGAATAGAGATCCCAGAAATAAACCCACACACTTAAATTTAATTGATTTATGACAAAGCAGGCAATATGGAAAAAAACCCTTCTCTTCAATAAGTGGTACTGGGGGGCTTCCTTGGTGGCTCAGTGGTTGAGGGTCCGCCTGCCGATGCAGGGGACGTGGGTTCATGCCCCGGTCCAGGAAGATCCCACATGGTCAGCTACATGGAAAAGAATAAAATTACAGTATTTTAGCACACCATATATAAAATAAACTCAAAGTGAATAAAGACCTAAATGTAACACCAGAAACCATAAAACCCCTAGAGGAAAATATAGAACATTCTTCAACATAAATGATAGCAACTCTTTTAGGTTCAGTCTACTAAGGCAAATGAAACAAAGCCAAAAATAAACAAATGGGACTTCACTAAACTTAAAAGATTTTGCATAGCAAAGGAAACCAAAGACAATAATGAAAAGACAACGTGCTGAAAGAGCAAAAATATTTGCACATGATAAGAAGTTAACACAAAAAGAGGACCAATCAAGGGCTAATATCTAAAATATAGAAACAACACATACAGCTCAATATAAAAAAAAACACCCAAAATCTTATTTTAAAAAAGTGAGAAGACCTAAATGGACATAACAAAAACAGTATTTAAAAAAAATAACTGCACACCAAAGTTCAAAACAGTGTTATTTGCCATAGCCAAGACATGGAGTCAAACTAAGTGTTCATCAATAGGTTACTGGATAAAAAAAGATTTTTTATGATGACTTCAACAAAAAATGAAATTTTGCCATTTACAAGAACATGGATGGACTTGGAGGCTATTATGCTTAGTAAAATAAGTCACAGAGAAAACAAGTCTGGTATGATATCATTTACACGTGGCATCTAAACAACTGAATACAACAACAACAACAAAACAGACTCACAGATTAAAGAACAGACTAGTGGTTACCAGCAGGGAGATAGTGTGGAGGAGCAAAATCATGGTAGGAGATTCTGAGGAATAATCCACTATGTATAAAATAAATAATCTACAATAATGTACTGTATAGCAAGGGGAATATAGCCACTCTTTTATAATAAATATAAATGGAGAA
>NC_041220.1:57125897-57130199 GCF_002837175.3 Physeter macrocephalus
TAGATCAATAAAATATAAAGTAAGAAACAATAAAGGGGAGACACAGATTATTAGATAGAAATCAATTAAATAAACACAAGTTTTGGAAATCAAGCAAATAAAAAACAACAGTAAGAAATAATGTTGGCATTTAAAGTGTACAATCTATTCATTTAAAAGAAAATATAAGTGTGGTAAAAAATGTTACATTCTCACAATTTTGTATATCTAGGGTAAATTATTATCTACAAAAATATATTACAAATATTCACTCAAAAAGAGAGAAAATTTGGATTAACCAATTTTAGTGTAGAAATATAATATCAAATGATGTACAGATTCTGGAGAAACAAAGGGCGGTCACACTGCAGACAACCTGTCAGGCTGTCGGGCCACTGGGCAACCCGACCAGTCTGGAAGTGCCCCATCAGTTGCTGAAAGCAAAACTCTGTCCCCACTGTGAAGCCAGGAAATTTTGGCCAGAGTCAGAGGAGACCAGTAATTAACTCCTCCAAGCTGCTCACCTCCTTGGGGTTACAGCAACCCCATCTCCAAACCCAACTCTGATCCTGGAGTGCCGAAGTTCGAGTGCAGGTGAGTTCTACCAGTGCTTCAGCGCCCTCTGGAGGTCGACGGCTCTAAAGCCAACTCTCAGCCCTTCCTCCTCCTCCTTCCCTAGTCCTGGCGGCTGCCTTACCTCCTGCAGCTGCTGACATGATTTCATTTTTCTTTTTTCTCCAATTACAATGAAGTGTCCTACAGAGGTTTGGAATCTCTTGAAGAAAGAAGGTCTTTTAGTCAATACACCTTAACCATGAGAAGCTGGTTTCAAGAATGAACCTGAAATACTGGATTTTTGTCCTGATGATTCCAAGGGGAGACAGCTCAAGTTTACTAAATCATAAGAAAAACCAAGGGAAATACGATATTCTGAGCCACAGATGAAAAAGCAGTTTTTAGCACCCACTCCTCCTGTCATATGACTGGGATTTAAATCAATCAGCTGCTTACCTCTAACTCATGTGACTTGGCTTTGAATAGTTAGACATGCAGTGGTATAAAAATGATGTTCTGAACAGTAAATGCAAAAACATCTTATAAAGATTTTTTCTTTTCGAATGGATGATTCATTGCATACAAAGGATTCTCTTCTGGATTTCTTGCACTGTAAACACATACAATGTCTCCGTTGGCGTGACTGACTTAGGTTTTTTTTTTTGTTTTTTTTTTTCGTTGCTGTTGTTAACATCTTTATTGGAGTATAATTGCTTTACCATGTTGTGTTAGCTTCTGCTGTATAGCAAAGTGAATCAGCTATTCGTATACATATATCGCCATATCCCCTCCCTCTTGCGTCTCCCTCCCACCCTCCCTATCCCACCCCTCTAGGTGGTCACAAAGCACCGAGCTGATCTCCCTGTGCTATATGCAGCTGCTTCCCACTAGCTATCTACTTCACCTTTGCTAGTGTATATATGTCCATGCCACTCTCTCACTTCATCCCAGCTTACCCTTCCCCCTCCCTGTGTCCTCAAGTCCATTCTCTACGTCTTTATTCCTCTGTAGCGACTCCTGCTAGGGATGGATACTTCCCTTCATGCTCAGGAATATCCCCTAGTTTAAATATGATTTGAGTTTGATCCTGTGAACCATCAGAACTTCCCACCAGAGATAAATGAGGAGATTCTGGCCTTTCGTAGTATGCACGGTGAACACGGGTGTCCTGGCTGTACTTGCCAACCCTCCTATTTTACCCACCTATTTTTATCCACCTTCCTCCCTGTGCGTACCTCTGACCAACCCTGAGCTCAGACTCCTGACCTATTACAGTGACTCTGCCAGTCTTTCTTTAAAAACGGACAGGTAATCAAATGAATGTAACCTAGAAGCAGCAGCTCAGTAAGGGAAATAAAATCACCAGAAGCTATCTAATCACAGCCACAGCCATCCAGGGCTCTGTCTTATCTGCTGGGTCATAAGAATGGGACCTTCCTAAATTTGAAGGGCATCCAATCAAATAAGTAAAGGTGTTGCTCACCTCTGGCTCTTGGAGGGATTGCTAGGCAGTCTACCCAGTGTATACTAACTGCAAAACACTGTCATGGTCTTGAAACACCTATGTTCCAGGAAATCTTTTTGGGGTGCATGGGGAAGGTTTCTTTTTGACATCAAGCAAAAAATAAATCACCAAGCTCTTTAAACACAGGGGTTTTTGACTCCTGCGAGGGGTGGATACTTCCTTTTATGCTCAGGGGATATCCCCTACTTTGAATATGATTTGAGTTTGACCCTGTGAAACCATCAGACCTTCCCACCAGAGATAAATGAGGAGATTCTGGCCTTTATTAGTATGCACGATGAACACGGGTGTCCTGGCTGTACTTGCCAACCTTACTATTTTAACCATCTATTTTTATCCACCTTCCTCTCTGTGAGTGCCTTTGACCAACCCTGAGCTCAGACCCCTGACTTATTAGAGTGACTTTTTCACTCTTTCTTTAAATTGGACAGGAAATAAAATGAATTTAAGCTAGAAGCAGCAGCTAAGTAAGGGAAATAAAATCACCAGAAGTTATCTAATCACAGCCACAGCCATCCAGGGCTCTGTCTTATCTGCTGGGTCATAAGAATGGGACCTTTCTAAATTTGAAGGGCATCCAATCAAATAAGTACAGGTGTTGCTCACCTCTGGCTAGACTAAAGGGCCCTGAGATCCTATGGCATCAGTGGGTCAGTTGCAGGGGGTGTGGGGGGTGATATTTCTCTCTCAACGTCTCCCAGGAGAGCCACCCCTCCCTTCCCCACGCCCCTACTCCCTTCACTGTTCCTGCCTCCACTGTTGGGTCCCCAGGGACAGCACTTCTTAAGCTGGAGCGCTCAGGCACCATCTCTGCCGTCTGGATTCTTCCTGGAGCCTGGCACGTTCGGGGACAGGAAGGCAGCTCTGCAAGGCCCCTGGGGTGCAGTCGGACTTGGAGGCCTGGAGGGGAACTGGAACCCTGAAGCGCACCCACGTCTTTGAAGCCGGGGGCGGAACACATCCTCCTAACAGTACTTCTCAGGGCTCAGCGTGCTCCGCACCCGACGGTGATCCATACTCACTTTGGCAGCAAGGACTGCCTCTAACTGGCCCCCTCAAGTCCGCCTTAAGGGTCCTAGCACAAGTGTGAGAGCTCAGGTCCCGGATCTATGCAGCCAGCTGAGGCCAATGCTGCCGGGGTCCCTCCAGTCCCAACCACCAACCCGTCCCTCTGGGACTGTATCCAATAGAAGAAAGAGCGCAGAGGTATTGGCTGAATAAAGGGACCTGGGAGCCTGGGTGTGAGTTTGAAGACCGAGAACCTAAGGCGCAATTACACATATTATTGGAAACTCTTGTGGGGTGTGTGAGGGGAGATTAGGAGCCTGAGAGGCTGAGTCGACCTGGTGAGTCCAGCCCCAGGACACCACACAGCTCTGCCCCCCTTTCCCTGCCATCAGACAAGGGGTGCTGAAACTCCAGCCGGAACCCTGCACTTCCCCCTCCCTGATTCTCCTCCAGAAGAGCAGGTGGCACCCCTCTGAGGGCAGGGTCAAGACAACGGACCAAGTCCCCCTGCACTAGGGCGCTACTGGAAGCTCTTCCTGAACAGCAGTGCTGGCTTGGAGCGAACCCGTGCACCGCCAATTTGGTCTCGTCCTGCAGCTGAGGGACGCAGGCTTTAAGTCAGCTGCCCTGGCTTTAAATCAATCAGCCCCCACTTTAAGTGAGGTGACCTGACTTTAAATCACTGTGTGCCCCTCAAGCCTGCAACTTCACAAGTTGGGAACTTCACTTTGATCCCAGCACCTAACATAGTTGAATGCACACTGTAGTCACCCCCAAGCCTGGCTTAGAGGCAGGATAGAAGGTAAGGGGATGGGCGTGCACACATGGTATGAGAGTGTACTTCATGTACCAGAAGGGTCTAGGCACTCTGGGGTACAGCAAGCAGTGCACGACGCAGCAGCTCTCTGGCAAAGCTGGTGATGCACAGGGAGAGCAGGCACACCCAAGCATGCAGAGGTTCCAGGGTGGGAGCTGGGGCAGAGCCAGCCGCGAGGCTGTGAAAGCGGAGGATCTGAGCCTTCTTGAGAAAGGCAGACACAGAGGATGGATGGAAACAAAGACCAGATGAAACATGGATTTGAAAAACACACGCTGCTCTTGAAATTGGGGTGGGGGCACCCCAGATTTGAATCCTCTTACCCCCCAGTACCTAGTGCTTTGGTATTTACCCAGTTACTTAAAAAATGTGACTGATAATATTTAACCCATAGAATATTGCATTTGTAGTGGTTTTG
>NC_041220.1:57131637-57135000 GCF_002837175.3 Physeter macrocephalus
GTGTACTTCATGTACCAGAAGGGTCTAGGCACTCTGGGGTACAGCAAGCAGTGCACGACGCAGCAGCTCCCTGGCAAAGCTGGTGATGCACAGGGAGAGCAGGCACACCCCGGCATGCAGAGGTTCCAGGGTGGGAGCTGGGGCAGAGCCAGCCGCGAGGCTGTGAAAGCGGAGGATCTGAGCCTTCTTGAGAAAGGCAGACACAGAGGATGGATGGAAACAAAGACCAGATGAAACATGGATTTGAAAAACACACGCTGCTCTTGAAATTGGGGTGGGGGCACCCCAGATTTGAATCCTCTTACCCCCCAGTACCTAGTGCTTTGGTATTTACCCAGTTACTTAAAAAATGTGACTGATAATATTTAACCCATAGAATATTGCATTTGTAGTGGTTTTGCGTGTTTATTTTTCTATGGTGGAATAACATTTTCTACAAGATAAATGTATATTTTCTGAAATAATTTAAAACCCCTTTTTAAAAAGTACTATATCAGACTTCCCCGGTGGTGCAGTGGTTAAGAATCTGCCTGCCAATGCAGGCGACATGGGCTCGAGCCCTGGTCAGGGAAGATCCCACATGCCACGGATCAGCTAAGCCCATGCGCCACAACTACTGAGCCTGCAGGACACAACTACTGAAGGCTGCACCTAGAGCCGGTGCTCCACAACAAGCGCAACAAGAGAAGCCACCGCAATGAGAAGCCTGCGCACTGCAACAAAGAGTAGCCCCCAATCGCTGCAACTAGAGAAATCGCACGCGCAGCAACAAAGACAAAACACAGCCAAAAATAAATAAATAAATTTTTTTTAAGAAGAGTCCTGCTTACATGAACCATGTAGTGGGGAGGAGAGACGGGTGCAACTTGGGCGAGGGATTTCACTTTGCTTGGCCACTCGTTTCTCATCTGGAAAATGGGATGGGATGTTTTTCACTTTCTGGGATTGTCCAGCCCTCACATTCTCGGATTCAATAAGAAGCATTTGTTTTCCTGTTTCTTTAAAATTCATTCAAGCCATGAGCTGTGATGAATGTCGTTAGCTGCTCCCCAAATCACTCTATATCCACCCATTTCCTGTGATCAGGTCTTTCCCCCAACATGACTCAATGAATCAAGTCACAGAAGCTAAGGGGCACCCAGCCGAAGAGCTCCAGCCCTGGCTTCTCAGGAGCTCTGTGTTCTACCTAGCCAGGTAAACTTAACTCACCTGGGACAAGGTGGCCATCTCTGGTTTCACATCTACATGATCTCAGGCACAAAACCTCCTTGCTTTTCCATTTTGTCTTTAAGTTACTTGTTGAAACAACTACACATTCCTCACCTTGGGAGAGCTGGTTTTCCTTAGCTGATAATCACCTTTTCACGTTCCCCATCATCTGCGCCAGCCCCCCACCCTGTCCCCTCCCCCGGTACGTTAGTTCAGGGAGGAAGGGGCACAGGCATCCTCTGCCCTCAGTGCCTACTAATACATGATTTTCTGCACTTTAATGACAAAGAGAGAACATTTCAACATTCTGATGCCCTTAATATTTGTCATTGCTGTTGATATTTGTACTGAATACATCTTTCAATATTTTAACAACGGAACATTTATTTATGCCCCGTGTCCCCTCAGGACGCTCAGGCCGCCCCCTCCCCACGCCCCCCAGGCCCCGTGAGCCAGGCAGAGGGCAGGGCCGAGAGGAGGGGCCGACGTTCCCCGGGACCAGAGGCCAGGGGCCGCTCGTTCTGCACAGCAGCGGCGGGTGGCTGCGAACCCCTGCCCCTCAGAAGCTGCTCCTGCGCTGCCACCCGGGCACCGGACCCACTTACCCGGCCCGCCGTCCCCACGACTGTCGCGGTTTCGGCCGCCGGGGCCCCTCTGCAGCCGGCAGCCTCAGTGAGGCCGCCCTCCCCTCGGACCCCGGGGCAGCTCCATGACGGCCGAGGGAAGAGACCCCGAGCTGGGAGCTTCAGCTCTGCGGAAACGCGGGCTCCGTTCTGGGCGCAGCGGGTGCGGCCGCTCTGCCCCGAGGACTTCCGGGAGGGAGCGGGGCGCCGGGGGAGGAGCCGCCAGGAGCGCAGCACTCTGCTAAATTAAAACCAGTTCTCTTAACTTGCTGTTTTCTTCTTGGGTCACATTATGAACTCTTCCTGTGGCCACATGGCATGTTTACTTTTAATTTCAGGGACTGATGACATTCCAGGATGTGCCCATAGATTTCTTTCAAGAGGACTGGGAATGCCTGGAACACGATCAATGGCAATTGTACAGGGATGTGATGTTAGAGAAGTATAGGAACCTGCTCTGCTTGGGTGAGGATACCTTCCTTCCAGAATTCTTTATCCAACCACAGGGTTTAGAGTCCTTCATTTCTGGAATGTCTCCTGGAATCTTCTGCTCCCTACAATAGGGTTTCAGATTGCAACGTTTCAGGAAAGATTGGGAGTTTGTGGGTATAATTTATCTTATCCTTTAAAATTGCAGCCTCCCTTTTAATATATTTTGTAACTGCTTGGGATGTGTCTATATGAACTGTGTACTACATGCTTCTGTTATAATCCTTACAATATTTTATTGTCTTATTTTCTGTAACAATTTTCCATGGATTCTTTGGGCTTAAGGTATATTGAAATGGAGACTGCGATTCTGGGACTTCCCTGGTGATGCAGTGGTTAAGAATTCACTTACCAATGCAGGGGACACGGGTTCGATCCCGGGTCCGGGAAGATACCACGTGCCACAGAGCAACTAAGCCAGTGGGCCACAACTTCTGAGCCTGCACACCACAACTACTGAAGCCAGTGTGCATTGAGTCTGTGTGCCATTTATTTTTTGGAGAATAAAACCACCTCTGAGTGATTAAAATTTAGACAAGCTAGTCAAAATGCTTTATCACCTGTTCGTCTAAAACACTGATCAATGGAATAAGTTTTACTAGGGATAACAGTGTAATTGTATTCTAGAGTTCATACTGGCAATATGGTTTATGACATTGATGCTGAGTCAGGACATTTCAATGGTATAACTGCTACTAATTTTCTGTTTGTTCAATGATTAAAGTCTCACATGATCTGAGTTCAGTCTGGAGTCTTCCTGATTGGTTTCTGTCTATTGCAGATTTCTCCCAGTATGAAAGGACAAGAGCAATATGGTTTACTTTACAAAATATCTTCAAACTAAATGATGATATAATCTACATTCAATTAATTTATACATACCCTACTGTAGAACAGGGTTTGTTATGGTGGCAGAGCCCGGTAATTATGTAAAACTGAAACCTTTATCTGCACTGGTTCAAGTCCTCTTCCTAAGAATATGTTTATAATCAACATTCTTTCACAAATTACCCAATTTAATTCACCGTAGCATTCCTCATAT
>NC_041220.1:57135612-57143011 GCF_002837175.3 Physeter macrocephalus
CAGTAGCAGAAATCCAATGAAACCCCACTTGATTTAACAGAAGTAGAATCAAAACCTGTAATTGTCTTCAATGAAGAAAACGTAGCAGGCCCACTCACCCCATCCTTCCTAGAGAAAATGTCAATTTCCTTATAATAAACATTTCCACAACAATCTATTTTTAGGAGCATTCGACAATCCCTTGGTGCCAGAATTATATACAGCCCAAGTCATCATTAAAACACATCTAACAATCTCCTTTCTATGAATTCCAGCATCCTAACCACAATTTTGATATGATCAACGTCTACATCTCTTATAAAAAGTTCTTTTACTACTGACATTAGCCCGATGTATATGAGAGTTTTCAATACCTGTCTCATTCCAGGCAACCCACCACAAACTTAAGAAATATGTCTGACAAAAGAGTTACTTTGATAGAGTAAATCATACCTTTAATACAGGAAGGAATCTGCAATAGACAGAAACCAACCAGGATGATTCCAGTCTGAACTCAGATCACGACATTTCAATCGTATACTGCTATTAATTGTCTCTTTGTTCAACGATTAAAGTCTCACGTGATCTGAGTTCAGACTGGAATCATCCTGGTTGGTTTCTGTCTATTGCAGATTCCTTCCTGTATTAAAGGGCAAGAGCAATACGGCTTACGTTACAAAATGTCTTCAAACTAAATGATGATATAATCTACATTCAATTAATTTATACATACGCTACTGTAGAGCAGGGTTTGTTACGGTGGCAGAACCCGGTAATTATATAAAACTGAAACTTTTATCTGCACTGGTTCAAGTCCTCTTCCTAAGAATATGTTTATAATCAACAGTTTTTCACAACTTACCCAATTTAATTCACCATAGCATTCCTCATATTAACTAAATGGAAAATCCTAGGCTATATACAAATCCAGAAAGGGTCAAAAATCATCAGCCCCCATGGATTATTACAACCCATTGCTGAGGCATTCAAATTACTTATTAAAGAACCACTATGTCCGTCAACATCATCAATTTATATATTATTGCCCCAATGCTAGCCTTAACCCTGGCTCTCACAACATGAATTCCTCTTCCCATATCTTATCCACTAATTAATATAAATGTAGGCATACTATTTATATTAGCCATATCACACCTAGCCATTTATTCCATCCTCTAATCTGGATGAGCTTCAGATTCAAAATACTCACTCACTGGAACCCTAGGGACAGTAGAACATACAATCTCATATGAAGTAACGTAGCAGTTATTCTACTCTCAGTCTTACTGATAAATGGATCATTTACACTTCCAACAGTAATTAATACACGAAACCACTTATGCCTAACTTTCTCCTGACCGCTACCCAGAATTTGATTATCTCCGCAGTAGCAGAAATCCAATGAAGCCCCACTTGGTTTAACAGAAGTAGAATCAAAACCTGTATATGTCTTCAATGTAGAAAATCTAGCATGCCCGTTCACCCCGTCCTTCCTAGAGAATATGTCAATTTCCTTATAATAAACATTTCCACAACAATCCATTTTTAGGAGCATTCGACAATCCCTAGGTGCCAGAATTATATACACCCCAAGTCATCATTAAAACACATCTAACAATCTCCTTTCTATGAATGTGAGCATCCTACCCACAATTTTGATATGATCCACATCTACATCTCTTATAAAATTTTTTTTAGTCTGATGTGTATGAGAGTTTTCAATACCTGTCATCATATCAGGCAACCCACCACAAACTTAAGAAATATATCTGACAAAAGAGTTACTTTGATAGAGTAAATCATAGAGGTTTCAATGCTCTTATTCCTGGAATTGAATTCTTCCTAAGAATTTTACATTCTCCATGTTACCACATTACACCACATGCTATATACTAAGGTTCTCTAAGTAAGCTTCAGGCCCATACCCCCAAAATGTTGTCGTATATCCTTCCTGTACTAATAAACTCTCATTGTTTTTACTCTCATTCTACTGACCATTAACTCAGGAAATATAATTGTATAAGAAGCTCACAATGGTTAACGGTATCCCCATTCTAATAAAAAACACGAACCCATAAGCTACAGAAACATCCAACAAATATTTCCTAAAACAATCCACCACACCATTACTACTTATAATGGCTATTATCATTAATCTAATTCCAATTATAACAATCCTAAACATACTAATTTATATCATAACAACACTCTCTTCTTATTATTTATGCCCAGATCATGTACTACAAGAGTATCATTATCACACACATGAGATAAAACAACTCCCATCACAATCCTTTTCCTCACCATTATAGTATCATTAGGACATCACCCATGACTATCAGGGTTTTTACCCAAATGAATGATTATCCAAGAGATCACAAAAATGATAACATCATTTTACCAACACAAATAGCCATCATAGCGGTCTTCAGCGTATATTTCTACTTGCAGCTAACATACTCCACATCACTAACTCTATTCCCTTCATTAAACAACACAAAAACAAAACACTTTGAACATTCAAAGAAATAACCTTCGTATCATTACCAATCATAATACCCAGACGATTACTACACATAACACCCATTCTATCAGTGCTGGACTAGGAATTTAGGTTAGTTCAGACCAAGAGCTTTCATAACCCAAAACAAGTAAAATTTACTTAATTTCTAAAAATAAGGATTGCAAGACTTCATCCTACATCAATGGAATGTAAAGCATGCATTGTAATTAAGCCAAATCTTTATGAGATTGATGATTTTTAACCCCAGGAAACTTTAGTTAACAGGCAAATCCTCTAGTCAACTGGCTTCAATCTGCTTCTCCTTCATTTGAGAAAGAAAAAAAGAAAAAAGGCAGGAAAATCTCTGGCAGAATTGAAGCTGCTTCTCTGAAATTACAATTCAATTTGTTGATTCACCACAGGGTTTGCAAGAAAGAGGGCTCAATCTCTGTCTTTAGATTTACAGTCGAATGCTAATTCAGTCATTTTACTTCTGTTCATACACTGCTGATTATTTTCAACAAATCACAAAGATATCGGCATTTTATAATTACTATTTGGTGCTTGAGCTGTAGTAGCAGGCAGCACCTTGAGTATATTAATCCAGGCGGGGCTATGCTAACCTGGTGCAATACTTGGAGATGCCCAGATCTATAAGGTGGTCACAACAGTCCCTGCACTTGTAATAATTTTCTTTAATGTTGTACCCATTATATTGCAGGGTTTGAAACCTCACTTGGGCCAGTAATAACTCAGACACCTGAGGTAGCATTTCCCAGAATAAATCATGTAAACTTTTGACTACTTCCCCCATCATTCTTACTCCTACTCATATCACCAATAGAAGAAGCTGGTTCTGGTTCCAGTGGACCGTGTATTCAGTTCTAGCCTGCTATCTGGCCCATGCAGGAACCTCTGTCGGCCTAACCATTTCCTCGTTACATTTAGCAGGTGTCTCTTCACTACTTGGTGCTATTACTTTTAATACTATAGTCTTTCATACAAAACCAGCAGTCATACCCCAATACCAAACACAATTATTTGTTTAATCTTTTCCAAGTATAGCCATATTACTATAATTACCAATCTCAGTCTGAGCAGCCAGAATTGCCATACTCTTAAGAGATAGAAATCTCAACACTACTTTCTTTGACCCTGCAGGAGAAGACCGAATCCTATACCAATACCTATTTTGATTCTTTGGTCACCCTGAAGTCTGTATTCATGGCCTACCAGGGTTTGTTATAAACTCACATATCATTACATACTATTTAGGACAAAAAATGCCTTTCAGCTATTTGGGAATAGTATGAGTCATGCCCACTGGCTTTTTAGGATTTCTCTTGTGGACACATCATATATTTACCATAGGGATAGCTGTCCACTCAGGAGCATACTTTGCAAAAGCTACCGGAATTACTTCTATTCCTACAGGAGTAAAAGTAGTTGATTAGCAACACTTTCTTTAATTTTTCTTTTTTCTTTTTTTATTTTGGCTGTGTTGGGTCTTGGTTGCTCCACGTGGGCTTTCTCTGCTTGCAGTGAGCGGCAGCTACTCTTCGTTGCGTTGCGTGGCCCTTTCATTGCAGTGGCTTCTCTTTTTGCAGAGCACGGGCTCCGGCGCATGGGCTCAGTAGTTGTGGCTCACAGGCTCTAGAGGGCAGGCTCAGTAGTTGTGGCGCACAGACTTTTTACTCTGCGGCACGTGGAATCTTCCCGGACCGGGGATCGAACCTGATTCCCCTGGATTGGCAGGCCAATTCTTAACCACTGCATCACCAGGGAAGTCCCTGGTTAGCAACTGTGCATGGAGGTAATATTTTATGACCTCCCACTACATTATGAGTTTTAGGCTTTATTTTCCTTTTTACAGTAGGTGGTTTGACAGCAATCATCTTAGCCAACTGATCCCCGGACATTGTCCTCCAGGGTACATACTATGTAGCAGCACACTTACATGACGTAGTGCCCATGGAAGCAGGCTTCACTATTATAGGATGCTTCCTACACAGATTCCCACTATTATCAGCTTATACCCTAAACTCAGCAGTAGCAAAAACTCACTTCACAGGTATATTTGTAGTAGTAAATATGACTTCCTGCAGCACTTTCTTGGCCTCTCAGGGATGTCACTACGTTAGTCTGAGTACCCTGAGGCACACACAACATGAAATATTTTGTCTTAAGGCTCATTCATCTCAGTAGCAGCAGTAATGTTAATAATCTTCATACTGTGAAAAACATTTGTGTCCAAACGAGAAGTCTCAGCACTAGAAACTGTTACTCTTATCCTAGAATGGTTGCACGGATGCCCTCCACCATATCCTATATTTCAAGATCCTACCTATGTAAATGTAAAAAAAAGAAGGACTCAAGTCCTTTTCAACCAGTTTGAAGCCAACTTCCCGCGGCACTTCCTTGGCCTGTCAGGGACATCAATACGTTAGTCTGAGTACCCTGAGGCACACACAACATGAAATATTTTGTCTTTAGGCTCATTCATCTCAGTAGCAGCAGTAATGCTAATAATTATCTTCATACTTTGAAAAGCATTTGCATCTAAACAAGAAGTCTTAGCCCTGGAAACTGCTACTCCTAACCTAGAATTGTTACACAAATGCCCTCCACCATATCCTATGTTTCAAGATCCTACCTTTGTAAATGTAAAATAAGGAAGGTCTCAAGTCCTTTTCAACCACTTTCAAGCCAACACCATAACAATTAGGTCTTTCTCAATAAATGAGATAAAAGTAAAAAGTGATGTAAATTTTTCAAAGTTAAATTATAGGCTAAAATACTGTATATCATGAAGGCATATCAATTTCATCTAGGCTCTCAAGATACAACATCACCGATTATGGAAGAACTTTTACATTTTCATCACACACATTAATAGTGATTTTTAAAAGAAGTTCTCTAGTCCTCTATATTATTTCACTAACATTGAAAACTAAACTAACCCATATACATACAATAGATGCACAGGTAGAAAAAATGTGAACAAAATACCATCCATTATTCTAATCTTAATTGCCTATCATCATTGTGAATCCTTTACATGATATATGAAATCAATAACTCTTCCCAAACCATAAAAACTATGGGTCAGTAATGATACTGAAACTACAAATACACAGATTATGAAGATTTAAATGTTGACTCCTCTGTAATCCCCACATCTGGGCTAAAACCAGGAGAATAATGACTAATAGAAGTCAACAACCGCGGAGTTAGAGATAGTCATTGAATATTAGTTTCATCTGAAATTGTTGTACACTCCTGAGCTGTTCCTTCTCAGGCCTAAAAAGGGCTGCTATCCCAGGACGCCTAAATTAAAGAATCTTAATACCAACAGGGCCAGGCCTATACCGTGGACAATGATCAGTAGAGGTTATTTTCCTGAGTTCAAAGACAGGACAGAGGGATACGGCTGAGATATGGGGTGAATCTGGAGCCCATGGGGATGCACTCTCCAAGCTCCAGGATAGGAATGGGGCCTCTGGGGTCCCAGGCCACCCACCACGCCCTCCCGATCAGGATCTTGGCAACATTCCCTGTCAGGTATGAGGCAACCTAGCACTTGTCAGGCACCGATGTTGTGTACTATGTGGGCCCCATGCTCTGGGGACCACACCCCACACTCTGCAGGTCCATGCTACAGGGTCCTTCGTGCCTCAGGAGTAGAGACCACACAGCAAGCAGTTCCCTCCCCAACCAGCAGGATGGAGGGAGGAGAGCAGGGGCACCAGGGGAATCTCACTCAGACAACAACACCCCAGGGGTGCCAGTGGGGACAGTGATGATGCAGATGAGGCACAGACCAAGAGATGGGACCAGAGGACCCCAAAGGCAGCTGGTCAGGTCCTGGCTCCTCTTCACCCCCGGACACCTTTGTCCCTCATACACCCCCTTCCGCATACACCCTCTCCTTAAATGCAGATTCTTCAGATGCAAACAGGCAGAGCTGCAGACTGAAAGTCAGCTCTTCCAAAATTCCCCGTCAGCAAACACTGCAGGATTCCGCTCCATTGGATGCCCTGGAGTTGACAACTCAGGGACTGAAGTGGACATCGGGGCCATGGCCAGTGGGAGGGGATGGGGAGGGAGACTTTCATGGTTGTGGAATTTTGGTTTTGCAAATGAAAAGTTCTAGGCATGGTGGTGATGGCTCAACGAGAAAGTGAATAGATCTGACGCCTCAGAATCTTGCACTTAAAATGGTGACGATGGTAAAGGGTATGTGACATGTATTTTATTTCACTTAAAATAAATTCTTAAAATAATGTCTTGTTAATTGACATTCCATTTCGACTCCCCTTCATCACAAATGTCAGAGGCCCAGACACAGTCCCCTACCTTAGGGGCCATCACGGTACCCTCACATGGCACATGGGAGACCATTCTCAGGGGGGCCTAGTCTGTTCTCACCTCACCTCTGTCCAGGGCTACCCAGGGAGTGGTGACCCCCATAGATTAGACATATGATATGCTATGATATTAATATGACACCACAAAACGTTGTCACTCACCAGAACACAGAGTAGCAACCCACTCAAACATGCATGACCTCATATGAATGTGACAAGATTAAGGAAGAAAAGGAAGCACAGGTTAATCAGGGCAATACCCATAATGCAGAGGTTGGAAATCTCAAAGGGGAAAAGACACACTGCACGCAAAGAGCACATATGCAGTCTCCCCATACATGTGATCCTGACCCATGCAGATGTGGTGAGACCCACACAGTCCCCACACCCTATACCTGGGGTCACACATCCACACTCACTATGGTGACCCACCTCCCCAGACCCTGCACCTAAAGTCACACGTTCTCTCTCAACCGGTGACCCCTCCTCCCCAGACCCTGCATCTAAAGTCACACGTTCTCTCTCAACAGGTGACCCCTCCTACCCAGAC
>NC_041220.1:57143464-57145430 GCF_002837175.3 Physeter macrocephalus
TCCCCTTGGTCAGGGCACCATGGCTCTGCTCTTGGCTCCCTAATGTGGAAACAAGCTGGGTTCCTTGGACCTCCTGGGATGGGAAAAAGTGTAAGGTGGGTCTCCTCTCCACACACTTGTCCCACAGAAGTCCTCCTCTTTTCACTTTGGATCTGTGATTTACCTGTTTTTAAAGCTTTCATGCTAGAGTTGAACACACTACTTGGTTGTGTCAGGCTCAGTCCTTTCTTGTCTCACTTACTTGTTGAGAAAACTCACAGGACAGCAGGGCTGAAAGCCGAGGGGCAGCTCGGGACGCTGCTGAGTAG
The DNA here is from genome assembly GCF_002837175.3 of Physeter macrocephalus. Taxonomy (NCBI): domain Eukaryota; kingdom Metazoa; phylum Chordata; class Mammalia; order Artiodactyla; family Physeteridae; genus Physeter; species Physeter macrocephalus. Next base: position 57,143,773 of record NC_041220.1, read on the forward strand.
GGATGGGAGACTGGAAGGAGAGCTCAGCAACAGCCTCAGCTCTTACCCATCGGCCTTTTGCCCGATCTGCGTGTCCTGCAATCAATTCATCAGCTAAACCTGCCTCCCTACGCACCATGCCCGTGCTGGTAAATTGGAATCCCTCCTGAGGATTCTCCAGGAGCTCCAGGGAAGGTGAACCTTGCAGGAATAAAGACTAAGGCCCCGACTCTAGCACCGACCCTTGGGGTGGTCAGGTAACCACACTCAGAAGAGAGGCTGTTACCTAGATAAGCCCACCTCAGCTCCAGACCCCAGATATCTAAGCACTGACCTTCAGATGCAGTCACGGAGCCTCCCAGTACTGATGCCAGGCGGGCTCTCTACACAGCTCTCCATACTCCTAGCATACACAGAACATGGTCAGGTCTAAATCTTCTTATTATAGACAACACATGGTCAGCTCTAAACATAAACAGTAAACAGGACATGGAAAAGTCTAAATCTACCGTGTAGACAGAACTTGATCATGTTTAAACTAGCTTAGGCCTGATCTCATAGGAGGTACAGATCACACACATTGGTCTCTCATCTTTGACAGCCACATCAGGAAACTGAACAATATCGTTGTCATTAAGCATTTCAACAGGCAAAACAGATATGTTACCAGTGTCTCTGGCCACCTGATAGTCAGGATCCACATGTGATCCAAGAACTTCTTAGAGTGCAGCCCAATCTGCAGCCAGGACAGAAAATAAGTGGCCTGATTCCAGCCTCCCAGGCTTCCAGAAGAAGGCGGCTACACTGGAAGCCCAGGCAGGACAGTACTTCATGGTCCGGGCTGGGAGATCCGGTCTGTCCATTCTGCTGGCCGATTCTGGGCGGGGCGCTCAGGGCCGCTGAGAGCCCTGCACTCAGGTCCTGCTTCCCTACAGCGTGTGCGTGTGTGTGTGTGTGTGTGTGTGTGTGTGTGTGTGTGTGTGTGTGTGTGTGTAGAGTGGGGGGTGGCTGACGGCTCCCATGGCTTCTGTCCCGGGCACCACGCTGTCTTCGAGGGGAGGCAGGGGGAGAGGTAGGGGCACAGAAGCCATTGGAGAGGAGAACCCACCGCTGAACTCCTTGCACACTGGCTCACCCCACCCGGGGACCGGCCTGCCCATCGTGGGTCGCATGCCACCACCCAGCCCTCCACCCCTGAAGGCAGGGTGCCTGCTCTTTCAACAGCACAGGGTCTCACATGAAGGAGACTCAGTGGGGACTGTCACCCCCTCCCCCATTCCTGATGCTCAATTTGGGGAGAATGAACCCCCTTGACTGGGCGAAGGGACCCTGTGACAAAAGATGTGGAGCCCCATCCAAGTCGGGGCCTGGCTGAGAGGTGGGAACACAGGAGCCGCGTGCAGGGCCTGGAGGCCAGGCCAACAGGACAGGCACCTCCAGCCTTGGTCTGGCTCTCCAACTGTGACATTGTAGCGTTAAGGTACCTGGGGCAGGTGACTGAATGTAATGGGGTCTAAACTGGACCCTGAATGGGGCTTAAAGAACGTGTGAAGGATGTTACTCAGACAGTGACAGTCATTGGAAGACAGACCCTGTGTCAGGACATCCTGCTCCATCCATTTAAATCCCTGAGATCTCTGAACTTTACGTGGCTACGCAGGATTGTTAGAGCAGGTGCG
>NC_041220.1:57145943-57148776 GCF_002837175.3 Physeter macrocephalus
AAGTGAAGCTGACATGTATTTTTCCCTTTTTCTTAGCTTTGATGTTTTTCACAATAAAAAATTTAAGAAAAAAGTTAATGGCAAATGACTTTATTTGTGTGTGTGTGGTACGCGGGCCTCTCACTGTTGTGGCCTCTCCGATTGCGGAGCACAGGCTCCGGACACGCAGGCTCAGCGGCCATGGCTCACGGGCCCAGCCGCTCAGCGGCATGTGGGATCTTCCCGGACCAGGGCACTAACCCGCGTCCCCTGCATTGGCAGGCAGATTCTCAACCACTGCACCACCAGGGAAGCACTGGCAAATGACTTTTGATTCATACGACTTTCTGACGTTATTCCACAATTATTATGATGGAGAAATGAATGTAGATATTACATGTGTCCACTAATGGATAAATGGAGAAGCAAAATATAGTCCATCAATACAAGGGAATGTTATTCAGCCTAAAAAGGAAGGCAATTCTGACACAGGCTGCAGCAGGGATGAACCTGAGGGCATTATGCTCAATGATGTAAGCTAGATACAAAACAACACACAATGCTGGATCCACTCATACAAGGCCCCTAGAGCAGTCGGGAACATAGAGACAGAAAGTAGGATGTTGAGTGCCAGGGGTTGAGCGAGGGAGAATGGGGAGTGAGTGTTTAATGGGGACTGTTTCAATGTTGCAAGATGAAAAAGTTCTGGAGGACAATGACGGTCAGGTTTGCACAACAGTGCCAATTACTTCTTCAACCTGAAATGTGCACTTAAAAATGGTTAAGATACTAAATTTTATGTTATGTGTTTTGGACCACAGTTTTTAAAACGTTTAAAAACCAACAGGAAATAGTCCATGAATACCACTAGATGCACAACTTCACTAGCCACCGAGGGATTAAAACCATAAGAAAAATACTGTGCATCTTTTTAAAAACGAACAGGAAACAGTGTATGAATACCACTAGATGCACTACTTCACTAATCACCGAGGGATTAAAACCATAAGAAAAATACTGTGCATACACCTACCAGAATGGCAGACACGAAAGACTTAGCACCAAATATCAGCAGGCTGTGGGGCAATGGAAAGCCTGGTACGCAGTAGGGGGATGCAACCACTTCTGAAACAATCGAGCCTCAGAGAGCGAAGTCCGTGCACACAGACCCGCAGGGCTCCTCCCAGCTGAACACAAACCCACCGGCCCTGCACTAGGACACATGGACATGGACTCCGCAGCAACAGGAGCCAAACCTGAAAGAACCTGAAGGCCATCACAAGCGGACGCAGAAGTGAACCATGCACGCTCCTATGAAGGAATATTCCACAGCAATGGAGTACAATTTGTTTAATGTTTGTAAAACTATAAAAATTATTTTTTAAAAAAACTCTATTCACAAGATGAAAGAATCCCATGGACACAATGCTGAGCCACCAAGAGCAATAAAGCAGCATTCACGGTACACGCACTTACCGACTTTGGAACTAGGCAAAGCTGGGCTGCGTTGTGTAGGAATGCGTCCCTGGGCATAAACTCTGAGGACAAGTCACTGACACAAAATCAGGAGAACAGCTACCTCACGGTGGGGTGGAGGCTGTGACGAGGGAAGGGCACTCCTGGGTGTCCACCCATCATGTTCTGTTTCTTGATCTTTATGATTATTCTTTACATGTATATAACCTAATCCTTAATATGTACTTACAGCTTATCATTATTCTTTATTAAAAAGGGAGTCTCCCCAACAAAGTAGAAGAAGCACTGCTTCTCCCAGGGAAGAAAAAGAATAGCTTCTACCAGTGAAATCTCTATACCGTGGCTGCTTCAACCATCAAGCCTGACAGCAACTCCCGTGAGAGGGGCACTGGGGCTACGACACTCAGAAGGACGATCGGGGGCCTCAGTCCTGGGTCACTGCCTCTGAGGAGTCCACGGCACCTGGTCAAAGTTCTCAGTCATTCTGTGCACGACGCTTTTGCCTTGGTTGCTCTGGCACAGCTCGGCCGGCACCATTGCTGGGAGAGAGAGAAAAAATGTGCAGAAGAGGGAACCGTGTTCCAAGCTGACCCACCTCCTTCTACAGAGACGATGCCACAGTCCCTAAGAGAAGACAGCAAGGCCACGGAATCCAGCATCTCTGCCTGAGGCTTGGCCACACTAGCGCCCCATGCTTCTGATGACACAGTGAGAATTTCCCAAGATGCCCTCAGACCACCTGGTTGGACACAAGGGGCTTTCAGACACGAAGATCCTGTCTGACCCCGCACCTCTGCTGTCACATTCTGGAGGTGGGCCTGGAAACCTCCAGGTTTTCACTCTTGGATAAACAGCTTTATTGAGATTGAATTTCTTTACCACACAGTTAGCTAACCCACTTTAACTATTAAGCTCAGTGGTGTTTTGCATATTCACAGGGTTGTGCAGTCACCAGCACAATGCATTTGACAACATTTCCATCATCTACTCAGAAGCCCACTCTTTAGAGGTCACCACTCATTTCCCACATCCCCGGAATCCCCAGTCCATTTTCTGTCTCTCTGGGCTTGCCTGTTCTGGATGTCTCATGTAAGTGGAATCCACTAATTGTCTTTTTCTGTGTGGCTTCTCTCACTGAGCATCATGTGTTCGAGGTTCATCCACATCATAGCCTGTGTCAGGGCTTCACTCCTTTTCCATGGCTGAGTCACCCTTACCCTCTCTGCTTTTAACTCTATAATTAATTGTGTCTCCCTGCCTAAACCGCACAGGGCTGATGAGGTTCTCACCTTCTATCATTCTTGGGCGGTAAGTTGAACTTTAAACCAACACCAAGGAGTCCTTTTCAGAGGCTGAAAGCCCAGCCGCACAGGGTGCA
>NC_041220.1:57149991-57150767 GCF_002837175.3 Physeter macrocephalus
ACGTCCGCAACTGCGCAGTGGCTGCACCTGCGCAGAGTACTTCCCCTGAGCAAGTACTTCTTGAAGAGGGTCACCTCCGTGGTGATGGCGACCTTCCTCTTCTGCTGCTTCAGCGGGGGCGCCCCCGCCAGTGCCTGCTTTCACCAAGGTGTCCGGGCCGCAGAGGGCTGGTCCCTGTACCTGAGACCAAATAGAAGGACTTGAGGGGCTGCGCTTTCTCCTAGCAGGAGCCTCATATCCAGGGGGTCCAGCGGGGGCATGTCCTGCTATTCAGCAGGGACAGATACCTTCATGGTTTTAGTGCTTTTCTAAATGTGGGAAGAGGCAAGAATCCAGGTTCATAAAAATTTTCTCCTGAAAATATCGAACTCTCTGAGGGCCCAGAGTTCTGGCCCAGAGTACAAAATGCCTCATCCTGATCTTCACCCTGAATTCCTTTCAGGGTTTCCTATAAGTCAGCGATTGTGGTGGTTGATGACTTAATTCTTTTAGAACTGAATTGTGGGCAACTTTCTTTAGGTTACAATCCCCTGTCTTTTGGTCTTAATTTTGACCAATGTTTAGGAGGCATTTCAGGACCAATTTACCCCACGGCGCTAGGAATACTCATTCCCAGTTCAGGCGAGGATTTCGTTGATAGGCCACTCAATGTACTGTTACTGGACTAGGTCCTGTTAACAGTAGCCCAAAGCCACTGGGTCGCCTGTCCTACTAGTCTGTTATGGTCCAGGAAACGGTTCCCTCTTGTAGCGTCTTCCCATATCTAGAGTTATACT
>NC_041220.1:57151918-57152302 GCF_002837175.3 Physeter macrocephalus
TAGAATATTACTCAGTCATGAAAAGGAGTGAAGCACTGACACTCGTTACAATGTTGACAAACCTCGAGAACACAATGCTCAGTGAGAGAAGACAGACACAGAAGGACACTATCTTAGTCTGCTTGGGATGCCATAAGAAACTTCCAGGCTGGGGTTTTCAACAACAGAAATGTATTTCCTACAGTTCTGGAGGACTGAAGTCAGAGATTAGGGTGTCATTACGGTCACTTTCTGGTGAGGCTCTCTTCTTGGTTGTACGTGGCATCTTCTCCCTGTGTCCTCACATGGAGAAGATGTGAGGGAGCTCTCTGAGGTTTCTTTTATAAGGACACTAATCCCATAATAGGGGCTCCACCCTCATGACCTAATCACTTCCCAAAGGCA
>NC_041220.1:57152447-57152789 GCF_002837175.3 Physeter macrocephalus
GACGTCGTGGGGGTCGTGGAGTGTAAATGAGGGCATGAACAACCCCACACAGGGACGACCCAGAGGCACACCCAGGGCTTGTCCCCAACAGCACAGGACAGGATCCGTTTGGATTTGTCATCGCACTGTGAACAGCCCCATGGGGCCGGTGGCCGGGCACTGCCTGACTGCAGCCCTCGACACCAAGGCCGTGGCACGATCTCCCTCGCCTCAAGGCTGGGACCTGCCAGGTGAAGCAAATGGCGCTGCAGCAGGTCCTCGGGAGCTGCAGAAGCACGGGCCCAGCCACAGAGTAAGGCCGGAGCACTTCCAGCTACCTGAACACCCACATGTTAGAAACAG
>NC_041220.1:57154048-57164511 GCF_002837175.3 Physeter macrocephalus
TTGGCCACCACATCCCAATCCCACCCTGTGAGTAAACTACCAATGATAAACTGATCCATTAATTACCTGGAGCTGCCTGCCTCGGTTTTCGGTCTCACGATGTCCTGGCAGTTCGGTGGGCACTTCTCGTTCCCTCCATCCGCAAACACCTCATTTACTACTGTGGGTTCAGTAGTGTCCCCCCGCCCCCAATTTATACCCATTCTGACCTCACAATCAGGCCTTATTTCTGAAACAGGGTCTCTGCAGATGTGGTTAAGATGAGGTCATGCTGGATTAGGGAGAGCCCTAAATCCAGCAGCTGGTGTCCTTATAAGAAGAGGGAAGTCTGGACACAGACACAGAGGAGAAGCCACGTGACGATGGAGGCAGAGGTGGGGGTGATGCAGCTCCAAGTCCAGGGGTGCCAAGGATTTCTGGAGACCAGAGAATGGGGGTGATGCAGCCCCAAGTCCAGGGGTGCCAAGGATTTCTGGAGACCAGAGAAGCCGGGAGAGGCCAGGGCAGATTCCCTGAAGTTCCAGAAGGAACCAACCACACCTTCATTGTGCATTTCCAGCGTCCAGAGCTGCGAGAGAGAAATCTCTGCTGTTGTGACCCCGCCGGCTTGTGGCATGTTGTCACGGTCGCCCCAGGACCTCCACACCTGCCAGATGATGAGAAACGAGGCATGAGAGGAAACAGCCCCTCGGTATCTGGACGAGCATCTCTACACACACGTCTGGGTGCTGAAGGTGGAGGACACGCAGCCGCCTCCCCACCCGAGCTGGGCGTCGCGCTGCCTTGCTGTCGCGCTCGCTCCTGTCGTATGTGCAGTGGATGACCCACCTCTGATGATGCGGGCCCCCCACTGCTGTTCTGCGACCTCCCCACGCCCCTCCCACCCACAGGCCGTGCTCTGGCCCCGGCCACTCAGCAGCCTCAGCCTGGCTGCAGTGACGGCTCAGAGGACCCGCTGGCCCCTTCCAGCCCAGGGGCGGTGCCCGAAGCAGGAGGCCCTGGGCAGCCGCCCACCGTTGCGGACCAGGTGAGGCCTGGGGCAGGCACCTCGATCTCCTCCGGGCCCTGCATGCAGCCCCGCGAGCCCCCAGCCCCACACACTCCCCGGCGGGCTGGAGGCTCCTTGTCCCCAGGCACAAGACCCTTCTCGAAGGCGGCCCTGGGGTGTGTCTTCAAACAGTTCCACGTGTGGCCCCACCTGGCCGGGAGCCCGCGGCCGGCCGCCGTCGTAGGAGCAGACAGAGGGCGTCCCTGAGGCCCTGGCGCCTCTGCCCCTAAGTGGCCCCACCGTCGCATCCCCGGCCGCCCGCCTCTGACCGCCGCGTGCCATACCCGCCCCCGCCCGCTCCACCCGGCCCCCTAGAGACCCCCCCCTCCCCGGAGGGCAGGGCTGAGAGCCCCCGGCCTCCTTCTCATCCTGCCTGTCCGTCCGCTCTCCCCGAGTCAGGACACCGCTTCCTCCGTGAGGCTCCTGGATTCCGGCCTGGGGGCCCACACGACCTACGAGCTGTGTCCACCATGAGGATTCTCGCCACAAGAGGCCCCAGAAGAAGGACTCCCCGGACCTCAGAATGGGACGTGGTGTGCAGACGGGCCACCGCAGAGCTGCCCGGGTGAGACGAGGTCACTGAGCTGTGTGCGGGTGTTCTCACCGGGGCATTTGGACCCAGGCACACGGGGGAGAAGGCGATGTCACGGCAGAGACGGAGACGGGGCTGGCAGTGGCCTGGTCCCAACTGACCCGAGAACCCACGGAGGAGCGGCCCCCAGCACCTTGACCTCGGGCTCCAGGCCTGAGAGGACGCGTCCCCTGTCCCAACCCCGCCCCCGTCTGGTGTTCTGTGCCGGGGCCACAGGACTCCCACACCCGGGCTGCGGGGCGCGGCGCTGTGCTTGCTGACACCCAGGACCGTCACCGGCCGCCACCCCTCTGAGCATGACCCTCACTCCTCCTCGGGGACGGACCCAGGGCCCAGGACGCCCGTCCCACACCTCCCCGTCACAGCGACCTCCCCCCTCCCCCAGCCACCACGGGGACATCTCAGGCCCCAGAAAGGAGCCGCAGCGCCGAGGTGACCTCGGCGAGTGGTCACAGGCCACCGCACCCACCCCGAGACCTGAGTGTGACCATCTGAGAAGGGACGCACCAGCCCCCTGACCCAGGCGCCCCGTTTCACAAGGCAGGTCCTCTTGCCGAGTCTATGGAGGGGGGTGTCGAGCAGGGGTGACTGAGGCCTGTGAACGTGTGGGTCAGAGAGGTCCTCCCCAGGAGCCCAGGACGTGTCCATCCCTCCCCTCCTGTACCCCACGGAGTGAGGATAAAGCCCCAGTGACCCCCAAGAAGAACATGACACCCAGAGGACTAGACCATCCACAGACCGGGGACTGAGTGTCCACCTCATTTCCCTGGAGAGAACAATATCTTCACCGGGGATGCAGACTGCCCCATGTCCCCCAAACACGCAGCTTCAGTGAGCCAGCCAGACAGAAAGCCCCCTTCCAGGGTCCCCTGTGTTAATAGACCCAGACTTCGGGGAGGGGTGCCGGCCCGACAGAGGATGGACGTGCTGCAACAACGGACACTCACTGGTCCTCGACACGCGCCTTGTCCTAATGGTCTGAGGTCCCACGTGGCTGTCCTTTTGCCCACCGAGGAGCCCAGGCACAGTGAGCCCAGGACGTGTCCATCCCTCCCCTCCTGTACACCACGGAGTGAGGATAAAGCCCCAGTGACCCCCAAGAAGAACATGACACCCAGAGGACTAGACCATCCACAGACCGGGGACTGAGTGTCCACCTCATTTCCCTGGAGAGAACAATATCTTCACCGGGGATGCAGACTGCCCCATGTCCCCCAAACACGCAGCTTCAGTGAGCCAGCCAGACAGAAAGCCCCCTTCCAGGGTCCCCTGTGTTAATAGACCCAGACTTCGGGGAGGGGTGCCGGCCCGACAGAGGATGGACGTGCTGCAACAACGGACACTCACTGGTCCTCGACACGCGCCTTATCCTACATGGTCTGAGGTCCCACGTGGCTGTCCTTTTGCCCACCATGTAGGGCGAAGGTGAACCAGATGTCTGGCCCTGTGTGTCGGACATGCCCCCGCTGGACCCCCTGGATATGAGGCTCCTGCTAGGAGAAAGTGCAGTCCCTCAAGTCCTTCTATTTGGTCTCAGGTGCAGGGACCAGCCCTCTGCGGCCCGGACGCCTTGGTGAAAGCAGACACTGGCAGGGGCACCCCCACTGAAGCAGCAGAAGAGGAAGGTCGCCATCACCACGGAGGTGACCCTCTTCAAGAAGTACTTGCTCAGGGAAATTACTCTGCGCAGGTGCAGCCACTGCGCAGTTGCGGACGTGGGAGCGGCTGGGCACGTGTTGGGGGAGGGAAGCTCCACACCAGGCAGGGTCGGTGGCTCGAGCCCGTGGCAGCACTGCAGCCCTGGGGTGCCCTGCCCGCTAAGACGCCACATGAACCTGATCACGTGAGTGTGTACCGCACCTGATCTCAGCCATGTGTGCTCACTGCTGACCCATCACGTGTGCCTGATGTGACACACACAGCTGTGCTCACCTGCTCACTGCAGGCCCGTCACATACACTTGCTCACACACCCACTCCCTGCTGCCTGTCGCCCCCAGTCCACGTGGGTCGAGCCCTCTAAGGAGCTCGGGGTTGCCGTGCTGGGCCTCATCAGCTGATCCAGTGCTGCCGCTGCAAAGGGGAGCCTCACACGCGTGCTTCATGGTGTCCTTCACACTCGGGTCCTGAGCCGCACTCTCCTGCCCAGTCAGTTTCCAAGAACCAGGCGGGCTCAGACCTCTTCGAGGGGCTGGCTGAGGTAAGGGGCTTGCTTATTTCCTGGGCAACATTACAGTTATCTCAGACTGAAGGGGGACTGTGTACCCCCCAGGGAAAGAGACATCCATGTCCTGACCTCAGGGGCTCAGGACATGACCTCATCTCATTTGGAAGTAGGGCCTGGTCGTGTAACTAGGTGAGACAGGGGCCTTAGGGTGGTCTCAATCCTGTGTACCTGCGTGCTTATATGATGAGTGGAGACACAGACACAGAGGGGAAGCCACATGAAGATGAAGGCAGACATGCGAGGAGTGCAGCCATAAGCCCAGGGATGCCTGGAACCTCAAGAATCTGGAAGAAGCAGGAAGGACCCTTCCCCGGAGCCTCAGCACTTTCCAACTAGACAGTATGAGTGGGCCTTAACTGAAGGCAGCACATTGGTCCCTGACCCGTGTGTCTTGCCCGCTTGGCACGGTGCCCAGCAGCTCTCACGAGACGCTGACGAGCGAGTTGGTTTCCCATGAGACCGTAGGACGCTGGTCCTGTAAACAGGCAGGCCCACCTCACCCTTCCTCCTGGGCTCTGGTCACACAGGGCAACCATGCACCCTGTGCGGCTGGGCTTTCAGCCTCTGAAAAGGACTCCTTGGTGTTGGTTTAAAGTTCAACTTACCGCCCAAGAATGATGGAAGGTGAGATCCTCATAAGCCCTGTGCGGTGCAGTCAGGGAGGCACAATTAATTATAGAGTTAAAAGCAGAGAGGGTAAGGGTGACTCAGCCATGGAAAAGGAGTGAAGCCCTGACACAGGCTATGATGTGGATGAACCTCGAACACATGATGCTCAGTGAGAGAAGCCACACAGAAAAAGACAATTAGTGGATTCCACTTACATGAGACATCCAGAACAGGCAAGCCCAGAGAGACAGAAAATGGACTGGGGATTACGGGGCTGTGGGAAATTAGGGGTGACTGCTAAAGAGTGGGCTTCTGTGTAGATGATGGAAATGTTGTCAAATGCATTGTGCTGGTGGCTGCACAACCCTGTGAATATGCAAAAAAACACTGAGCTTAATACTTAAAATGGGTTAACTGTGTGCAATAAAAATTCAATCTCAATAAAGCTGTTTATCCAAGAGTGAAAACCTGGAGGTTTCCAGGCCCATCTCCAGAATGTGACAGCAGAGGTGTGGGCTCAGACAGGACCTGTGTGTCTGAAAGCCCCATGTGTCCAACCAGGTGGTCTGAGAGCTCCTTGGGAAATTCTCTCTGTGGCATCAGAAGCGTGGGGCACTAGTGTGGCCAGGCCTCAGGCAGAGAGGCTGGATTCCGTGGCCTTGCTGTCCTCTCTTAGGGACTGTGGCATCGTCTCTGTAGAAGGAGGTGGGTCAGCTTGGAGCCCGGTTCCCTCTTCTGCACGTTTCTTCTTTCGCTCCCAGCGATGGTGCCGGCCGAGCTGTGCCAGAGCAACCAAGGCAAAAGCTTCGTGCACAGAATGACTGAGAACTTTGACCAGGTGCCCTGGACTCCTCAGAGGCAGTGACCCAGGACTGAGGCCCCCGAGCGTCCTTCTGAGTGGCCTGTGTGTGTGAAAGCCCCGTGTGTCCAACCAGGTGGTCTGAGGGCACCCTGAGTAATTCTCCCTGTGGCATCAGAAGCATGGGGCGCTAGTGTGGCCAGGCCTCAGGCAGAGAGGCTGGATTCCGTGGTCTTGCTGTCTTCTCTTAGGGACTGTGGCATCGTCTCCGTAGAAGGAGGTGGCTCATCTTGGGGCCCGGTTCCCTCTTCTGCACGTTTCTTCTTTCTCTCCCAGCGATGGTGCCGGCCGAGCTGTGCCAGAGCAACCAAGGCAAAAGCGTCGTGCACAGAATGACTGAGAACTTTGACCAGGTGCCGTGGACTCCTCAGAGGCAGTGACCCAGGACTGAGGCCCCCGAGCATCCTTCTGAGTGTCGTGGCCCCGGTGCCCCTCTCACGGGAGTTGCTGTCAGGCTTGATGGTTGAAGCAGCCATGGTATCGAGATTTCACTGGTAGAAACTATTGCTTTTCTTCCCTGGGAGAAGCAGGTCTCCTTCTACTTTGTTGGGGAGACTCCCTTTTTACTAAACAAAAATGATAAACTGTAACTACATATTAAGGATTAGGTTATATACATGTAAAGAATAATCATAAAGATCAAGAAACAGAACATGATGAGTGGACACCTAGGAGTGCCCTTCCCTCGTCACAGCCTCCTCCCCACCGTGAGGTAGCTGTTCTCCTGATTTTGTGTCAGTGACTTGTCCTCAGAGTTTACGCCCAAGGACGCATCTCTGCACAACGCAGCCCAGCTTTGCCTAGTTCCAAGTCGGTCAGTGCGTGTACCGTGCATGCTGCTTTATTGCTCTTGGTGGCTCAGCATTGTGTCCATGGGATTCTTTCATCTTGTGAATAGAGTTTTTTTAAAAAATAATTTTTATAGTTTTACGAACTTCAAAGAAAATGTACTCCATTGCTGTGGAATATTTCTTCATAGGAGAGTGCATGGTTCATTTCTGCATCTACTTGTGATGGCCTTCAGGTTCTTTCAGGTTTGGCTCCTGTGGCTGCAGAGTCTATGTGCGTGTGTCCTGGTGCAGGGCCAGTGGGTTTGTGTTCAGCTGGAGGAGCACTGCGTGTCTGTGTGCACGGACTTCACTATCTGAGGCCCGATTGTTTCAGAAGTGGTTGCATCCCCCCGCTGCGTACCAGGCTTTCCATTGCCCCGCAGCCTGCTGATATTTGATACTATGTCTTTCATGTCTGCCATTCTGGTAGGTGTATGCACAGTATTTTTCTTATGGTTTTAATCCCTCGGTGGTTAGTGAAGTTGTGCATTAAGTGGTATTCATACACTATTTCCTGTTCTTTTTTAAAAAGTTTTAAAAATTGTGGTCCAAATCACATAACATAAAATTTACTCTCTTAACCATCTTTAAGTGCACATTTCAGGTTGAAGAAGTAATTGGCACTGTTGTGCAAACCTGACCGTTATCGTCCTCCAGAACTTTTTCATCTTGCAAAATTGAAACTGTCCCCATTAAACACTCACTCCCCATTCTCCCTCCCTCAGCCCTTGGCACTCAACATCCTACTTTCTGTCTCTATGTTTCTGACTGCTCTAGGGGCCTTGTGTGAGTGGATCCAGCACTGTGTGTTGTTTTGTGTCTAGCTTACATCACTGAGCATAATGCCCTCAAGGCTCATCCCTGCTGAAGGCTGTGTCAGTATTGCCTTCCTTTTTAGGCTGAATAACATTCCCTTGTATTGATGGACTGTGTTTGTCTTCTCCATTCATCCATTAGTGGACACATGTAATATCTACATTCATTTCTCATGTCATAATAATTGTGGAATAACGTCAGAAAGTCCTTTGAATCAAAAGTCATTTGCCATTAAATTTTTTCTTAAACTTTTTATTGTGAAAAACATCAAAGCTAAGAAAAAGGGAAAATACATGTCAGCTTCACTTGTGTTCAGGAATTAATGCTTTACGGATTCACTTTACTCCCTCTGTGTGTGCTACGTGTGTGCCTGTACCTGTTTGCATACATATGCTGTGCATGTGCATAGGTATGTGCACTTGCACACGTTAGTGTGTGCATGGGCATATGCGTGCATGTGTCTTCATATGCTAGTGTGTGAATATATTTGTGCTGTGCACGTGCATATGTTTGTGTGTGTGCTGTGTCTACCTGTGCGCACAACTGTGTGTTTTCTGGAACCACTTGCAAGTTGGTTGCAGACTGAATTGTGCCCCAGATATGTCCACACGCATCTGCTCTAACATTCTTGCTTTTCCACGTAAACATCATAGATCTCAGGGATTTAAATGGATGGAGCAGGATGTCCTGACACAGGATCTGTCTTCCAATGACTGTCACTGTCTCAGTAACATCCTTCACACGTTCTTTAAGCCCCATTCAGGGTCCACCTTAGGCCCCCATTACATTCAGTCACCTGCCCCGGGTCAATATAAGCTACAATGTCACAGTTGGAGAGCCAGGCCAGGGCTGGAGGTGCCCCTCCTGTTGGCCTGTCATCCAGGCCCTGCACGTGGCTCCTGTGTTCCCATCTCTCAGCCAGGCCCCGACTTGGATGGGGCGCTACATCTTTTGTCACAGGGTCCCATCGCCCAGTCAAAGGGGTTCATTCTCCCCAAACTCAGCTACAGGAGTGGGGGGGGTGACAGTCCCCACTGCGTCTATTTCATGTGAGACCCTGTGCTGTTGAAAGAGAAGGCACCCTGTCCTCTGGGGTGGGGGCTGGGGGGTGACATTCGGCCCACGATGGGCTCTCGGGTCCCCGGGTGGGGCGTGCCAGTGTGCAAGTGTTTACGTGGTGAGTTCTCCGCTCCAACGGCTTCTGTGCCCCTACCTCTCCCCGTGTCTCCTCTCGAAGACAGCACAGTGATCGGGATGGGAGCCATTGGAGCCGTCAGCCACAGCCCCCTCTACACACACACGCACACGCACACGCACACACACACACACACACACACACACACACACACACACACACACACACACACGCTGCAGGGAGGCAGGACCTGAGTGTAGAGCTCTCAGCGGCCCTGAGCGCCCCGTCCGGAATCGGCCAGCGGAATGGACAGACAGGCTCTCATGGCCCGCACTATGCAGAACTGTCCTGCCTGGGCCTCCTGTGCGGCCGCCTCCTTCTGGAAGCCTGGGAGGCTGGAATCAGGCCACTTATTTTCTGTCCTGGCAGCAGACGGGGCTCTAAGAAGTTCTTGGATCACACGTGGATCCTGACCATCAGGTGGCCAGAGACACTGGTAACATTTCTGTTTTGCCTGTTGAAATGTTTAATGACAACGATATTGTTCAGTTTCCTGATGTGGGTGTCCAAAGATGAGAGACCCATATGTGTGATCTGTACCTCCTATGAGATCAGCCCTAAGCTAGTTTAAACATGATCAAGTTCTGTCTACACGGTAAATTTAGACCTCTCCATGTCCTGTCTACTGTTTATGTTTAGAGCTGACCGTGTGTTGTCTATAATAAGAAGATTTAGACCTGACCATGTTCTGTGTACGCTAGGAGTATGGGGACCTGGGTAGAAACCCAGCTTGGCCTCAGTACTGGGAAGCTCCGTGACTGCATCAGAAGGTCAGTGCTTAGATATCTGGGGTCTGGAGCTGAGGTGGGCTCGTCTAGGTACCACCCTCTCTTCTGAGTGTGGTGACCTGGTCCTCCCAAGGGTCAGTGCTATGGTCGGGGCCTTAGTCTTTATTCCTGCAAGGTTCACCTTCCCTGGGGCTCGTGGGGAATCCTCAGGAGGGCTACCTGCCGATTATTCCAATTTGCCAGCACGTGCATGGTGCGTAGGGAGGCAGGTTTAGCTGGTGAATTGATTGCAGGGCAGGCAGATCGGGCAAAAGGCCGATGGGCAACAGCTGAGGCTGCTGCTGAGCTCTCCTTCCTGTCTGCCGTCCCTACTCAGCAGGATCCAGAGCTGCCCTTCGGCTTTCGGCCGTGCTGTCCTGTGAGTTTTCTCAACAAGTAAGGGAGACAAGAAAGGACTGCACCTGCCAGAACCAAGTAATGTGTTCAACTCTCGCTTGAAAGCTTTAAAAAGAGGTAAAATCGCACAGAACCAAAGTGAAAAGAGGAGGACTTCTGTGGGACAAGTGTGGGGAGAGGAGACCCACCTTACACTTTTTCCCATCCCAGGAGGTCCCAGGAACCCAGCTTGTTTCCACATTAGGGAGCCAAGAGCAGAGCCATGGTGTCCTGACAAAGGGGATGTGTGACCCCAGGTGCAGGGTCTGGGGAGGTGAGGTCACCCTGGAGAATGTGCACGTGTGACCCCAGTTGGTGGAGTCTGCGGAGGGCGGTTCACCCTGGGACTGTGGACATGTGACCCAGGTGGAGGGGTCTAGGTAGGAGGGGTCACCTGTTGAGAGATAACGTGTGACTTTAGGTTCAGTGTCTGGGGAGGTGGGTCACCGTGGTGAGTGTGGATGTGCGACCCCAGCTATAGGGTGCGGGGACTGTATGGGTCTCACCACATCTGCATGCGTCAGGGTCACATGTATGGGGAAACCCCTATGTGCTCTTTGCCTGCAGTGTGTCTTTTCCCCTTTGAGATTTCCAACCTCTGCATTAAGGGTGTTTCCCTGATTAACCTGTGGTTCCTTTTCTTCCCTTGAACTTGTCACATTCATATGAGGTCATGCATGTTTGCGTGGGTTGCTGCTCTGTGTTCTGGTGAGTGACAACATTCGGTGGTGTCCTATGAATATCATAATATATCATATGTCTAAACTATGGGGGTCAGCACTGCCTGGGTCTCCCTGCGCAGAGGTGAGGTGAGCACAGACTAGGCCCTCCTGAGAATGGTCTCCCATGTACCATGTGAGGGTACCGTGATGGCCCCTAAGGTAGGGGACTGTGTCTGGGCCTCTGACATTTGTGATGAACGGGAGTCGAAATGGAATCTCATTTAAAAAGACATTATTTTATGAATTTATTTTAAGTGAAATAAAACACACGTCACATAGCGTTTACCATCGTCACCATTTTAAGTGCACGTTTGTGAGGCATCAGATCTATTCACTTTCTCGTGGAGCCATCATCACCATGCCTAGAACTTTTCATCTTACAAAACCAAAATTCCACAACCAT
>NC_041220.1:57165827-57175493 GCF_002837175.3 Physeter macrocephalus
CAAATGCTTTTCAAAGTATGAAGATTATTATTAGCATTACTGCTGCTACTGAGGTGAATGAGCCTAAAGACAAAATATTTCATGTTGTGTGTGCCTCAGAGTACTCAGACTAACGTAGTGACATCCCTGAGAGGCCAAGAAAGTGCTGCGGGAAGTCATATTTACTACTACAACTATACTTGTGAAGTGAATTTTTGCTCATGCTGAGTTAACTGTATAACCTGAGAATAGTGAGAATCAGTGTAGGAAGCCTCCTATAATAGTGAAGACTGCTCCCATGGACATTAGGTCATGGAAGTGTGTTGCTACATAGTATGTATCCTGGAGGACAGTGTCCAGGGATGAGTTGGCTAAGATGATTCCTGTCAAACCTCCTACTGTAAAAAGAAAAATTAAAGCCTCAAACTCATAATATAGTGGGAGGTCATATGATATTACCTCCGTGAACAGTTGCTAACCAGGTACTTCCCTGGTGGTGCAGTGGTTAAGAATTCGCCTGCCAATGCAGCAGACACAGGTTCGAGCCCTCTTCTGGGAAGATTCCACATGCCGCAGAGCAAAAGGCCCGTACGCCACAACTACTGAGCCTGCCCTCTAGAGCCTGCAAGCCACAACTACTGAAGCCCACGCGCCTAGAGGCCGTGCTCTGCAACAAGAGAAGCCTTTGCAATGGAAAGGCCCTGGACCACAACGAAGAGTAGCTGCCGCTCACTGCAACCAGAGAAAGCCCACTCCTGTAGGGATAGAAGTAATTACGGTAGCTTTTGCAAAGTATGCTACTGAGTGGACAGCTATCCCTATGGTAAATATGTGATGGGCCCACAAGAGAAATCCTAAAAAGCCAGTGGGTCTGACTCATACTATTCCCAAATAGTTGAAAGGCACTTTTTGTCCTAAATAGTATATAATGATATGTGAGTTTATAACAAACCCTGGTAGGCCATGAATAGAGATTTCAGAGTGGCCAAGGAATCAAAATAGGTGTTGGTATAGGATTCGGTCTCCTCCTTCAGTGTCACGAAAGTAGTGTTGAGATTTCTATCTCTTAACAGTATGGCAGTTCTGGCTGCTCGGGCTGAGAGTGGTAATTATAGTAATACGGCTGTAGTTGGGGAAGATTAAACACATAATGGTGTTTGGTATTGGGATATGACTGCTCGTTTTGTATGAAAGACAATAGTTATAAAAATAATAGCACCAAGTAGTGAAGAGACACCTGCTAAATGTAACGAGGAAATGTTTATGTCGACAGAGGCTCCTGCGTGGGCCAGATTGCAGGCTAGAGCTGAATACACGGTCCACTGGAACCAGAAGCAGCTTCTACTATTGGTGACATGAGTAGGGGTAAGAATGATGGGGGAAGTAGTCAAAAGTTTACATGGTTTATTCGGGGAAATGCTACCTCAGGTGTCTGAGTTATTATTGGCCCAAGTGAGTTTTCAAACCCTGCAATATAATGGGTACAATTATAAAGAATTTTATTACAAGTGCAGGGGCTGTTGTGACCACCTTATAGATTTGGGAATCTCCAAGTAGCGCTCCAGGTTAGCATAGCTCGGCCTGGATTAATATACACAAGGTGCTGCCTGCTACTCCAGCTCAAGCACCAAATATAAATTCCGATATCTTTGTGATTTGTTGAAAATAATCAGCAGTGTATGAACAGAGGTAAAATGACTGAGCTAGCATTCGACTGAAAAACTGAAGACAGAGATTGAGCCCTCTTTCTCGCAAACCCTGTGGTGAATCAACAAATTGAATTGTAACTTCAGAGAAACAGCTTCAATTCTGCCGGTGATTTTCCTGCCTTTTTGTTTTCTTTTTTTCTTTCTCAAATGAAGGAGAAGTAGACTGAAGCCAGTTGACTAAAGGAGTTGCCGGTTAACTAAAGTTTCCTGGGGTTAAAACTCATCAATCTCATAAAGATTTGGCTTAATTACAATGCTTGCTTTCCTTTCCATTGATGTAGGATGAAGTCTTGCAATTCTTATTTTTAGGAATTAAGTAAATTTTACTTGTTTAGGGTTTTGAAAGCTCTTGGTCTGAACTAACCTAAATTCCTAGTCCAGCACTGGTAGAATGGGTGTTATGTATAGTAATTGTCTGGGTATTATGATTGGTAATGATAGGAAGGTTATTTCTTTGTGTGTTCAAATTGCTTTGTGTTTGTGTTGTTTAAGGAAGGGAATATAGTTAGTGATGTGGAGTATGTTAGCTGCAAGTAGAAATATATGCTGAGGACCGCTATGATGGCTATTAATGTTGGTAGAATGATGTTGTCATTTTTGTTATCTCTTGGATAAGTATTCATTTGGGTAAAAACCCTGATAGTGATGGGCGATGTCCTAATGATACTATATTGGTGAGGAAAAGGATTGTGATGGGAGGTGTTTTACCTGATGTGTGTGATAATGATACTCTTGTAGTACATGATCTTTGCATAAATAAGAAGAAGATAGTGTTGTTATGATATAAATTAGTATGTTTAGGATTGTTATAATCTGAGTATACATTATAATAGCTGTTATTCATCCTATATGGGCAAGTGGTGAGGAGAGTGTAATTTTTTCAGGTGAGTATGGCTATGTCTGGCTCAGCCTCCAGCTATGGCTTATAATATCACTATGGTTAATAGTATATTTAGGTTGATGTATGGTGACATGTGATATAAAACTGATAAGGGTGCAATTTTATCATGTTGTTAGCATCAGGTCTGCTGTTCATGGGACGCCTTTTGTGACTTGAGGCACTCAGAAGTGAAATGGGGAAAATCCTACTTTTGTGACAAGGGCGATTGTCATGAGGGTGGTTGCTGCTGGATTAAAGATTTTTGTTATTCATTGTGTTCCTTGACCAGAGTATATTAGATTAATGATAATAGCCGTTATAAGTAGTATTGATGTGGTGGATTGTTTTAGGAAATATTTGTTGAATGCTTCTGTAGCTTATGGGTTTATGTTTCTTATTAGAATGGGGATACCATTAACCAGTGTGAGCTTCTTATACAATTATATTTCCTGAGATAATCGTCAGTAGAATGAGAGTAAAAACAATGAGAGTTTATTAGTACAGGAAGGATATACGACAACATTTTGGGGGTATGGGCCTGAAGCTTACTTAGAGAACCTTACTATATAGCATGTGGTGTAATGTGGTAGCATGGAGAATGTAAAATTCTTAGGAAGAATTCAATTCCAGGAATAAGAGCATTGAAACCTCTATGATTTACTCTATCAAGGTAACTCTTTTGTCAGACATATTTCTTAAGTTTGTGGTGGGTTGCCTGGTATGATGACAGGTAGTGAAACTTCTCATATACATCAGGCTAATGTTAGTAGTAAAAAAATTTATAAGAGATGTATACGTTGATCATCAAAATTGTGGGTAGGATGTTCAAATTCATAGAAAGGAGATTGTTAGATGTGTTTTAATGATGACTTGGGCTGTATATAATTCTGGCACCTAGGGATTGTCGAATGCTCCTAAAAATGGGTTGTTGTGGAAATGTTTATTATAAGGAAATTGACATAATCTCTAGGAAGGATGGGGTGAATGGACCTGCTAGATTTTCTACATTGAAGACAATTACAGGTTTTGATTCTACTTCTGTTAAATCAAGTGAGGCTTCATTGGATTTCTGCTACTGCGGAGATAATAAAATTCTGGGTAGGGATCAGGAGAAAATTAGTCATAGGTGTTCTTGAGTAATAATTACTGTTGAAAGTGTAAATGATCCATTTATCAGTAAGACTGAGAGTAGAATAACTGCTACATTACTTCATATGAGATTGTCTATGCCACTGTCACTAGAGCTCCAGTGTGTGAGTATTTTGAATCTGAAGCTCATCCAGATTAGAGGATGGAATAAATGGCTAGGTGTGATATGGCTAATATAAAAAGTATGCCTACATTTATATTAATTAGTGGATAAGATATGGGAAGAGGAATTCATGTTGTGAGAGCCAGGGTTAAGGCTAGCATTGGGGCAATAATATATAAATTGATGATGTTGATGGACATAGTGTTTCTTTAATAAGTAATTTGAATGCCTCAGCAATGTGTTGTAATAATCCAAGGGGGCTGTTGATTGTAGGCCCTTTCTGGATTTGTATATAGCCTAGGATTTTCCATTTAGTTAATATGAGGAATGCTATGGTGAATTAAATTGTGTAATTTGTGAAAAACTATTGATTATAAACATATTCTTAGGAAGAGGACTTGAACCAGTGCAGATAAAGGTTTCAGTTTTACATAATTACAGGGCTCTGTCACTGTAACAAACCCTTTTCTACAGTAGGGTATGTATAAATTAATTGAATGTAGATTATATCATCATTCAGTTTCAAGACATTTTGTACAGTAAGCCGTATTGCTCTTGTCCTTTCATACTGGAAGAAATCTGCAATAGACAGAAACCAACCAGGATGACTCCAGTCTGAACTCAGATCACGTGAGATTTTAATCGTTGAACAAAGAGACGATTAATAGCAGTTATACCATTGAAATGTCATGATCCAGCATCAAGGTCATAAACCATATTGCCGATATGAGCTCCAGAATACAATTATACTGTTATCCCTAGTAAAACTTGTTCCATTGATCAGTGTTTGAGAAGAACAGGTGATAAAGAATTTTGACTAGCTGGTCTAAATTGTAATCACTCAAAGGTGGTTTTATTCTCCTAAAATAAATGGCACACGGGTTCAAGGCACACCAGCTTCAGTAGTTGTGGTGTGCAGACTCACTAGTTGTGGCCCACTGGCTTAGTTGCTCTGTGGCACGTGGGATCCTCCCTGACCAGGGATCGAACCCTTGTCCCCTGCATTGGCAGGTTAATTCTTAACCACTCCATCACCAGGGAAGTCCCAGAGTCGCAGTCTCCCTTTTAATATACCTTAATCCAAAGAATCCATGGAAAATTGTTACAGAAAATAAGAGAATAAAATATTGTAAGGACTATAACAGAAGCATGTAGTGCACAGTTCATATAGACACATCCCAAGCAGTTTCAAAGTATATTAAAAAGGAAGCTGCAATTTTAAAAGAATAAGATAAATTATACCCACAAACTCCCAATCTTTCCTGAAACATTGCAATCTGAAACCCTATTGTAGGAAGCAGAACATTCCAGGAGACAGTCTACAAATGAAGGACTCTAAACCCTGTGGGTGGATATGGAATTCTGGAAGGAAGGTGTCCTCACTCAAGGAGAGCAGGTTCCTATACGTTTCTCATATCACATCCCTGTACAATTCCCATTGATCTTGCTCCAGGCATTCCCAGTCCTCTTGAGAGAAATCTATGGGCACATCCTGGAATGTCAGCAGTCCCTGAAATTAAAAGTACACAGGTTCCTATACTTTTTTCATATCACATCCCTGTACAATTCCCATTGATCTTGGTCCAGGCATTCCCAGTCCTCTTGAGAGAAATCTATGGGCACATCCTGGAATGTCAGCAGTCCCTGAAATTAAAAGTACACATGCCATGTGGCCACAGGAAGAGTTCATAATATGACCAAAGAAGAAAACAGCAAATTAAGAGAACTGGTTTTAATTTAGAAGAGTGTCTTCAATTATCCACTAATATATGTATATATATATATTTATATTGATATAGATATCTATCTATCTATATAGATTTTTTTTTTACAAAGTAACTTTCTCTATTTCTAACTACAAAAAAGAGTATGGCATGTGATCCACAAAAGCAGTATAGAGAGTATACTTATCTGGAAAAGAAATGATAAAATGATGGTTTCAACACAGGAATATGCATTTTTGAGTGTTTTATTTATATCAAACTGGACAAGATGTGTGTATTTTTCAGACAGAAAAGACATGTCGAGGTAGAAATGAACCTTTCAACTATTCATGGGTCCACAAGTACACCGGAGAGATTGTAAAATTGGAGATTGTGATTCAGTAGTTCCGGTGGGCCTGAGTTCTATTTTTTTAACAAGCTCATTTTTAACTAGTGTTTTTGAGTGTTTTATTTATATCAAACTGGATAAAATGTGTGTATTTCTCAGACAGAAAAGACATGTCGAGGTAGAAATGTACCTTTCAACTATTCATGGGTCCACAAGTACCCTGGGGAGATTGTAAAATTGCAGATTGTGATTCAGTAGGTCCGGTGGGCCTGAGTTCTATTTTTTTAACAAGCTCATTTTTAACGAGTGATGCCACAGTCTCTGATTCATTAATGACAATTGTGAATAGCAGAGACATAATAAGGAAAGGTAAAAATTCATAGTTAACTTTTAACTTCAAGTGTTTTATGGATTTCACACGTTTAATAGGATAGTAAGCACAGCAGCAACCATCATTTGTGAACATTTACTGTAGACCGTGTATCTTTCTGACTTCTTGTGTAGGATTCCAGGAAAAAGGCCTGCGCTGCGGCCACTTGGGAGGGGCCCCCAGGCCGGGCCGCCCCTCCAGGACCCCCGATGGGGCCCTGCGCTCCTGGCGGCTCCTCCCCCGGCGCCCCGCTCCCTCCCGGAAGTCCTCGGGGCAGAGCGGCCGCACCCGCTGCGCCCAGAACGGAGCCCGTGTTTCCGCAGAGCTGGAGCTCCCGGCTCGGGGTCTCTTCCCTCCGCCGTCACGGAGCTGCCCCGGGGTCCGAGGGGAGGGCGTTCTCACTGAGGCTGCCGTCTGCAGAGGGGCCCCGGCGGCCGAAGCCGCGACAGTCGTGGGGACGGAGGGCCGGGTAAGTGGGTCCGGTGCCCGGGCGGCAGCGCAGGAGCAGCTTCGGAGGGGCAGGGGTTCGCTGCCACCTGCCGCTGCTGTGCAGAACGAGCGGCGCCGGCGTCTGTTCCCGGGGAACTTCGGGCCCTCCTCTCGGCCCTGCCCTCGGCCTGGCTCGCGGGGCCTGGGGGGCGTGGGGAGGGAGCGTCCTGAGCGTCCTGAGGGGACACGGGGCAAGGGAGGCGCAGGGTCCGGCCGCAGCGTCAGCGCCCCTCCTCCCGACGGCGGGGAAAGCGGCCGAAAGCTCCTCCCGAGGCTCGCAGGCCCCTTATTCAGCCGAGCCCCTCTGTGCCCCTTCCTCCCTGAGCTAAAGTACAGTACCGGGGAGAGGGGACAGGGCGGGGGCTGGCGCAGATGATGGGGAACGTGAAAAGGTGATTGTCAGCTAAGGAAAACCAGCTCTCCAAGGTGAGGAATGCAGGGCTTTCCTTTGTATAGGAAGATGCCAGATTTGGGCTCACCGAATTCCTTCCTTTGATATGCACCTCAGCTCTCTGGGGCCTGCGTTCTGTATGTGCATATCCTGAGTTCCTCAGGGCCCGCCCGCTCACATTGGAGCGCTGCAGGTGCTGATGGCTGTGACATCCTTTGTTTACTGAGATGGCAAGAAATATTCCATTTCTCACAGGCTTGAGGGGCAGACAGTGAAAAAGAGTCGGAGAATCTCACTCGGCATGTACTTTGGTTTATATATAGATAATATTTATACTTAACTGTGCTAGTAGAGGCTCTCGAGTCCAATCAACTTGTACTACTGCCCTCTATGTATTAATTTCATCAATATCATAAGATAAATGCCTATAAAATTGACTTAATCCAGTTAAATAGAATAATGATTTTTAAAGGAAACATAATAGAAATATAACAACAAAAACTTTACCACTAAAGGCTGGGTCTGGAACAACCTAAATAAATGTTCCATTGTTAAAATATTGAAAGATATATTCAATAGAAATATCAACAAAAATGACAAATAATAAGGGCAGCAGAATATTGAAATGTTCTATCTTTATCATTAAAGTGGCAGAAAATTATTTATTAGTAGGCACTGGGACAGATGATGCCTGATTTTATATCTTTGTCATATTTGTGCCGTTGTTTCAACAAGTAACTTAACGACAAAATGGAAAAACAAGGAGATTTGTGCCTGAGATCATGTTGATGTGAAACCAGGGATGGCTTGAGTTAAGTTTACCTCGCAGGTAGACCTCAGAGCTGCAGAGAAACAAGGGTTGGAATTTTTCTGCTGGGTGCCCCTTAGGTTCTTTGACTTGACTGATTGTGAGACATGTTTCAGGAAAGAGCTGATCACAGGCAGAGGGTGGGAATAGGGTGATTTGGGGAGCAGCTAATGACATTCATCACCTCTCATGGCCTGAATGAATTTTAAAGAAACAGGAAAACAAATGCTTCTTAGCAAATCAGAGAATGTGAGGGCTGGACAATGCCAGAAAATGAAAAACACCCCATCCCATTTTCCAGATGAGAAAACAAGGCCCAGCAAGGTGAAATCCCTCAGCCAAGTTGCACCCGTCTCTCCTCCCCACTACATGGTTCATGAAAGATGGATTCTTCCTGTCTTGATCACTGTTGAACCCCAAAAAGGGCCACGCATCTAGCAGCTGCTCCAAAAATTTTGACTGACTGTATGAACAATGCTATTTCTTTCTTTCTCACTCTTATTCAGGATTGTGCCAAGAACTCCCCAGGTTGCAATGTAATTCGATAAATGTAAATATTAATTGAGTTTTGTTGTGATGAGGACTTAGTCTTTGAAGGTAACAGACTTTGTTCAGATCTTGGTTTTGCCACTCAATAGCTGTTTGGCTTCGGGAAAATTACTAAACCTCTCTGAGCTTATTTCCTCCTTTGTAAAAGTGGGGATAAAACTATCTGAGACAGCAGAGCACCTGCATGAGACATGTGCACTAAATATTGGTCTTTCTCACTCTCCCACGCCGTCTCTCTGTTCTTCCCAGAGAATTTGTACAGAAGGATATAGTACTTAAAAAAAAATAATTTATTTATTTATTTATTTATTTATTTTTGGCTGCATTGGGTCTTTGTTGCTATGCGTGGGCTTTCTCTAGTTGCAGCAAGCGGGGGCTACTCTTTTTTGCAGTGCTCGGGCTTCTCATTGCAGTGGCTTCTGTTGCTGCGCTTGTTGTGGAGCACCGGCTCTAGGCGTGCGGGCTTCAGTAGTTGTGGACTGCAGGCTCAGTAGTTGTGGTGCATGGGCTTAGCTGCTCCGCGACATGTGGGATCTTCGTTGACCAGGGATCGAACCCATGTCCCCTGCCTTGGCAGGCAGATTATTAACCACTGCATCACCAGGGAAGTCCAATACAGTACTTTATAAAGAGGGGTTTTAATTTAATTCACATAGTGTACATCTTTCTTGTAGAAAAGATTATTCCACTATAGAAACATTAACACGCAATACCACTACAAATGCAGTATTCTATGGGTTAGATATTATCAGTAAATTTTATAAGGAATTGGGCAAATGCCAAAGCACTAGCAACTGGGGAGTAAGAGGATTCAAATCTGGGGTGCCCCCCACCCCAATTTCAAGAGCAGCATGTGTTTTTCAAATCCATGTTTCATCTGGTCTTTGTTTGTCATCCATCCTCTGGGTCTGCCTTTCTCAAGAAGGCTCATATCCTCCGCTTTCACAGCCTCGCGGCTGGCTCTACCCCAGCTCCCGCCCTGGAACCTCTGCATGCCTGGCTGTGCCTGCTCTCCCTGTGCATCACCAGCTTTGCCAGGGAGCTGCTGCATCGTGCACTGCTTGCTGTACGCCAGGGTACCTAGACCCTTCTGGTACATGAAGTACACCCTCATACCATGTGTGCATGCCCATCCCCTTACCTTCTATCCTGCCTCTAAGCCAGGCTTGGGGGTGACTACAGTGTGC
>NC_041220.1:57175510-57179049 GCF_002837175.3 Physeter macrocephalus
TTGCTCCAAGCCAGCACTGCTGTTCAGGAAGAGCTTCCAGTAGCGCCTTAGTGCAGGGGGACTTGGTCCGTTGTCTTGCCCCTGCCCTCAGAGGGGGGCCACCTGCTCTTCTGGAGGAGAATCAGGGAGGGGGAAGTACAGATTCCTGGCTGGAGTTGCGGCACCCCTTGTCTGATGGCAGGGAAAGTGGGGTGGGCTTGTGTGGTGTCCTGGGGCTGGACTCACCAGGTCGACTCAGCCTCTCAGCCTCCTAAGCTCCCCCCACACACCCCACAAGAGTTTCCAATAATATGTAATTGCACATTAGGTTCTCGGTCTTCAAACTCACACCCAGGCTCCCAGGTCCCTTGATTCAGCCAATTCCTCTGTGCTCTTTCTTCTATTAGATACAGACCCAGAGGGAGGGGCCGGGGGATGGAACTGGAGGGACCCTGGCAGCACTGGCCTCAGCTGAGTGCATAGATCCCGGGCCTGTGCTCTCACACATGTGCGAGGATCCTTAAGGCGGAATCGAGGGGACCAGTTAGAGGCAGTCCTTGCTGCTTCAAGTGAGTATGGATCACCATCGGGTGGGGAGCCTTCTGAGCCCTGAGAAGTACTGTTAGGAGGATGTGTTCCGCCCCAGGCTTCAAGGATGTGGGTGGGCTTCAGGACTCTAGTTCGCCTACAGGCCTCCAAGTCCGACTGCACCTCAGCGGCCTTACTAAATCCTACTCTTTTGGAAAAACGACCTTCACTTCAGAGGAGATCATCTTTTCTGCCCATTCCTTTCTTCTACTGCCCTCTTAAAAACCCCTGTGCTTAAAGAGCTTGGTGATTTATTTTTTTCTTGATGTCAAAAGGAAACCTTCGCCATGCACCCCAAAAAGCTTTCCTAGAACAGAAGTGTTTCAAAACCATGACAGTGTTTTGCAGTTAGTATACACTGGGTAGACTGCCTAGCAATCCCTCCAAGAGGCAGAGGTGAGCAACACCTTTACTTATTTGATTGGATGCCCTTCAAGTTTAGGAAGGTCCCAATCTTATGACCCAGCAGATAAGACAGAGCCCTGGATGGCTGTGGCTGTGATTAGATAATTTCTGGTGATTTTATTTCCCTTACTGAGCTGCTGCTTCTAGGTTAAATTCATTTTATTACCTGTCCATTTTTAAAGAAAGACTGACAAATTCACTGTAATAGGTCAGGAGTCTGAGCTCAGGGTTGGTCAAAGGTACTCACAGGGAGGAAGGTGGATAAAAATAGGTGGGTAAAATAGGAGGGTTTGCAAGTACAGCCAGGACACCCGTGTTCACCGTGCGTACTAATAAAGGCCAGAATCTCCTCATTTATCTCTGGTGGGAAGTTCTGATGGTTTCACAGGATCAAACTCAAATCATATTTAAACTAGGGGATATTCCTGAGCATAAAAGGAAGTATCCATCCCTAGCAGGATCTCCTGTTGCGGAGCGCAGGCTCTGGACGCGCAGGCCCAGCGGCCGTGGCTCACGGGCCCAGCTTCTCCGCGGCACGTGGGATCTTCCCGGACCGGGGCACGAACCCGTGTCCCCTGCATCGGCAGGCGGACTCTCAACCACTGCGCCACCAGGGGAGCCCACCTGTCCATTTTTAAAGAAAGACTGTCAAAGTCACTGTAATAGGTCAGGAGTCTGAGCTCAGGGTTGGTCAGAGGTACGCACAGGGAGGAAGGTGGATAAAAATAGGTGGGTAAAATAGGAGGGTTGGCAAGTACAGCCAGGACACCCGTGTTCACCGTGCATACTACGAAAGGCCAGAATCTCCTCATTTATCTCTGGTGGGAAGTTCTGATGGTTCACAGGATTAAACTCAAATCATATTTAAACTAGGGGATATTCCTGAGCATGAAGGGAAGTATCCATCCCTAGCAGGAGTCGCTGCAGAGGAATAAAGACGTAGAGAACGGACTTGAGGACACAGGGAGGGGGAAGGGTAAGCTGGGATGAAGTGAGAGAGTGGCATGGACATATATACACTAGCAAAGGTGAAGTAGATAGCTAGTGGGAAGCAGCTGCATATAGCACAGGGAGATCAGCTCGGTGCTTTGTGACCACCTAGAGGGGTGGGATAGGGAGGGTGGGAGGGAGACGCAAGAGGGAGGAGATATGGCGATATATATATATATGTATAGCTGATTCACTTTGTTATACAGCGGAATCTAACACAACATTGTAAAGCAATTGTACTCCAATAAAGATGTTAACAACAGCAACAAAAAAAAATCCAAAAAACTAAGTCAATCAAGCCAACGGAGACATTGTACATGCTTACAGTTCAAGAAATCCACAAGAGAATCCTTTATTCCGTATTCAATGAATGGTCCATTCGAAAAGAAAAAACACTTTCTAAAATGTTGTTTTCCCATTTATTGTTCAGAACATTTTTATACCTCTTCATTTCTTACTCTTCAAAGCCAAGTCACTTGAGTTACAGGGAAGCAGCTGATTGAGTTAAAGTTGGGTCATGTGATTTAAAAACCAGTGGCAGTTGATTGATTTAAATCCCAGTCATATGACATGAGGAGAGGGTGCTAAAAACTGTTTTTTCATCTCTGGCTCAGAATATCATATTTACCTAGGTTTTTCTTATGATTTAGACAACTTGAGCTGTCTCTCCTTGGAATCATCAGGAGAAAAATATAGTATTTCAGGTTCATTCTTGAAACCAACTTCTCACTGTTAAGGTGTATTGACTAAAAGATCTTCCTTCTTCAAGAGATTCCATACCTCTGTAGGACACTTCATTGTAATTGGAGAAAAAAGAAGAATGAAATCAGGCCAGCAGCTGCAGGAGGCCAAGGCAGCACCCAGGACTAGGGAAGGAGGAGGAGGAAGGGCTGAGAGTGGCCATTAGAGCAGACAACCTTCAGAGTGTGCTGAAGCACAGGCAGAGCCCACCTGCCACTTCCAGCTTGGCACTCCAGGGTCAGATTTGGGTTTGGAGATGGGGTTGCTGTAACCCCAAGGAGGTGAGCAGAGAGGAGGAGTTGATTACTAGTCTCTCTGACTCTCTGGCCAAAATTGCCTGGCTTCACAGGGGGGACACAGTTTTGCTTTCAGCAACTGATGGGGCACTTCCAGGGTGGTCGGGTTGCCAGTGGCCCGACAGCCTGACAGGCTGACTGCGGTGTGACCGCCCTTTGTTTCTCCAGAATGTGTGTATCAGGAGGTGCATGGTTGTGGGAGCCCATTCACCGCCACCCCCCCCCCGCATGGGGGATGGCACCTTCCCTGGCTGTACCCTATGATCACCACGTACTTGAAATGAATGCAAGTTTTTTGACTTCAAGGAGAAGCTCACATAACTGCTTCTGCCTCATCATGTGTGGGATTTACTATTAATGGAAGGACATTATAAAGAACAGGTAGAAAACTCACCTGTTGGTCTCCATGTAGGAGTTTATTTTGCATGAATCCCTCCTACATGAGTAGATAGCAGAGGTTTATTTTTGTTCCCGTGTGTGTAGTTGTGGCAGAGGATGTAGGTATGGTGATTTGAAGCCCTCAAAGAAATATTCTCAGAA
>NC_041220.1:57185468-57186876 GCF_002837175.3 Physeter macrocephalus
TTGTGACCACCTAGAGGGGTGGGATAGGGTGGGTGGGAGGGAGACGCAAGAGGGAGGGGATATGGCGATATATGTATACGAAGAGCTGATTCCCTTTGTTATACAGCAGAAGCTAACACAACATGGTAAAGCAATTGTACTCCAATAAGGATGTTAACAACAACAGCACAAAAACCCCCAAAACTAAGTCAATCACGCCAACGGAGGCATTGTATATGCTTACAGTTCAAGGAATCCACAAGAGAATCTTTTATTCCGTATTCAATGAATGGTCCATTCGAAGAGAAAAAACACTTTCTAAAATGTTGTTTTCCCATTTATTGTTCAGAACATTTTTATACCTCTTCATTTCTTACTCTTCAAAGCCAAGTCACTTGAGTTACAGGGAAGCAGCTGATTGAGTTAAAGTTGGGTCATGTGATTTAAAAACCAGTGGCAGTTGATTGATTTAAATCCCAGTCATATGACATGAGGAGAGGGTGCTAAAAACTGTTTTTTCATCTCTGGCTCAGAATATCATATTTACCTAGGTTTTTCTTATGATTTAGACAACTTGAGCTGTCTCTCCTTGGAATCATCAGGAGAAAAATATAGTATTTCAGGTTCATTCTTGAAACCAACTTCTCACTGTTAAGGTGTATTGACTAAAAGATCTTCCTTCTTCAAGAGATTCCATACCTCTGTAGGACACTTCATTGTAATTGGAGAAAAAAGAAGAATGAAATCAGGCCAGCAGCTGCAGGAGGCCAAGGCAGCACCCAGGACTAGGGAAGGAGGAGGAGGAAGGGCTGAGAGTGGCCATTAGAGCAGACAACCTTCAGAGTGTGCTGAAGCACAGGCAGAGCCCACCTGCCACTTCCAGCTTGGCACTCCAGGGTCAGATTTGGGTTTGGAGATGGGGTTGCTGTAACCCCAAGGAGGTGAGCAGAGAGGAGGAGTTGATTACTAGTCTCTCTGACTCTCTGGCCAAAATTGCCTGGCTTCACAGGGGGGACACAGTTTTGCTTTCAGCAACTGATGGGGCACTTCCAGGGTGGTCGGGTTGCCAGTGGCCCGACAGCCTGACAGGCTGACTGCGGTGTGACCGCCCTTTGTTTCTCCAGAATGTGTGTATCAGGAGGTGCATGGTTGGTTGAGCCCATTCACCGCCACCCCCCCCCCGCATGGGGGATGGCACCTTCCCTGGCTGTACCCTATGATCACCACGTACTTGAAATGAATGCAAGTTTTTTGACTTCAAGGAGAAGCTCACATAACTGCTTCTGCCTCATCATGTGTGGGATTTACTATTAATGGAAGGACATTATAAAGAACAGGTAGAAAACTCACCTGTTGGTCTCCATGTAGGAGTTTATTTTGCATGAATCCCTCCTACATGAGTAGATAGCAGAGGTTTATTTTTGTTCCC
>NC_041220.1:57189066-57213692 GCF_002837175.3 Physeter macrocephalus
TGCACTACTTCACCTTCACATCAAGAGTGTACAAGTGTTTCCCTTTCTCCACATCCTCACTAACCTTTGTTATTTGTGATCTTTTTGATGACAGCCATTCTGACAAGACTGAGGTGATATATCTCATAGTTTTGATTTGCATTTTAGTGCCGATTAGCTATGTTTAATATCTTTTTGAGTTCTGGCTGTCTATCTGTATTTTTTCCTTGGAAAAATGTCTATTTAGGTCTTCTCATTTTTTAAAAAAAGATTTTGGGTGTTTTTTTGATATTGAGTTGTACGTGCTGTTTCTGTAGTTTAGATATGAACCCTTGCTTGGTCATCTTTTTGATGTTAACGTCTTATCATGTGCAAATATTGTCACTACTTCAGCAGGTTGTCTTTTCATTTTGTCTTTGGTTTCCTTTGCTGTGCAAAATCTTTTAAGTTTAGTGAAGTCCCATTTGTTTATTTTTGCTTTTGTTTCATTTGCCTTAGTAGACTGAACCTAAAACCATTGCTATTATTTATGTTGAAGAATGTTCTATATTTTCCTCTAGGGGTTTTACGGTTTCTGGTCCTACATTTAGGTCTTTGTTCAGTTTTGCATTTATTTTATATATGGTGTGCTAAAATAATCTAATTTTATTCTTTTCCATGTAGCTGACCAGTTTTCCCAGTACCACTTATTGAAGAGAAATTTTTTCCTCCATATTGCCTGCTTTGTCATAAATCAATTAAATATAAGTGTGTGGGCTTATTTCTGGGATATCTATTCTATTCCAGTGATCTTTGTGTCTGTTTTTGCTCCGGTACGATACTCTTTGATTACTATCGCTTTGCAGTCTAATCTGAAGTCAAGGTGCGTGGTGCCTCCAGCTCTGTTCTTTCTCAAGATTGTTTGGCTATTTGGGGTCTTTGTGTTTCTATACCAATTTTAAAATTAATTTTTCAAGTTCTGTGAAAATGCTTTGGTATTCTGATAGGGATTGCATTAAATCTGTAGGTTGTCTTTGGTTGTATGGTTATTTTAACAGTATTAATTCTTCCAGTCCACGCACATGCTATATTTTCATATCTTTTTCTGTTGCCTTCACTTTCTTTCACCAATGGCTGATAGATTTCTGAGTGCATGTCTTTTACTGCTTAGGTGTGTTTGTTCCTAGGTATCTTATTCTTTTTGGTGTGATTGCATATGGTATAGTTTTCTTAATTTTTTTCTTTCTGACAGCTTTGAGTTTTGCTTTTTTCTTCTTTTTCTAATTCCTTCAGGTGTAATGTTAGGTTGTTTATTTGATATTTTTCTTGTTTCCTAATGGCTGATAGATTTCTGAGTACATGTCTTTTACTGCTTAGGTGTGTTTGTTCCTAGGTATCTTATTCTTTTTGGTGTGATTGCATATGGTATTGTTTTCTTAATTTTTTTCTTTCTGACAGCTTTGAGTTTTGTTTTTTTCTTCTTTTTCTAATTCCTTCAGGTGTAATGTTAGGTTGTTTATTTGAAATTTTTCTTGTTTCCTAACAATAAGCTTGTATCACTATAACTTCCCCCTGTGAACTGCGTTGGCTGTGTCCCATAGATTTTGGATCATTGTGTGTTCATTTTCGTTTGTCTTGGGTATTTTTAGAATCCCTCTTTAATTTCTTCAGTGTTCCTTTCTTCTCCTTTTATTCCCTTCAGCTGTGATGTGAAGACTATCTTTAATATTGTGTTTGGATTTCTTTCAGTTGTGTGTGTGTGTGATTATTTAAGTTGCTGAGCTCTTAATTTCACGTGGACACTAACAACCCTGCATTGTTACTCTGCTCCCCCACAGTTACTGAATTGGACCTTATATTTTACATCTACTTGTTTTGTGTGTCCCTTAACTTCTTATTGTGAATATAGATGATTTTATTAGTATTTTCTTTCATCCTTCCTATTAGCTGTGTACATGGTTGATTTACTACCATTGTTGAATATTTGCCTTATCCAATGAGGTTTTTCCTTTAGTAAGTTCCTTTCCTAGTTTTGATGTTTCAGTCGTGGCCTTTTCTTTTTCACTTAGAAAAGCCCCTTTAAGATTTCTCATCCAGCTGGTTTGACGATGCTGAGCTCTTTTAGTTTTGCCTCTCTGTAAAACTTTAGATCTCACCATCAAATCTGTAGGAGAGCCTTGCTGGGTAGAGTATTTTTGGTTATAGGCTTTTCCCTTTCATGACTTTAAATATACCATGCCACTCCCTTCTGGCATGCAGAGGTTATCCTGAAAAGTCAGCTGATAATTTTATGCAAGTTCCCATCTTTGTAACTTGTTGCTTTTCCTTTGCTCCTTTTAATAGTGTCTTTTTATCTTTATTTTTTTTTCCATTTTAATTACAATGAGTCTTGGTGTGGTCCTCTTTGGGTTGATCCTGCTTTGGCCTTACTGTGTTTACTGGACTTGGATGTCTGTTTTCTTTCCCAGGTTATGGAAGTTTTCAGCTCTTATGTCTTCAGGTATGTTCTACATTGCTTTCTCTTACCTTTTTGCTTCTGGGACCAGTATAATGCAAATATTAGTACACTTGATGTTGTTTCACACGTCTGTTCAACTTTACTGAATTCATTTTAATCTAATGTTTTACCGTTCATCTTCAGTGATTGCCAGCACTCTGTCCTTCAGTTTTCTGATTCATTCCTCTGTATCATTTAGTCTACAGTAGTTTCCTTTTAGTGTATTTTTCATTTCAGTTATTGTATTCCTCATCTCTGTTTTGTTGTTCTTTAATGGTCTAACTCTTTTTTAAAAAATTCTAACTTCTTACTCTGGTTGTCCATTCTTCTCCTGAGTTCTTTGATCATCTTTGCAGTCATTACCTTGAACTCTTTGTTGAGGAGATTGGCTATCTCCACTTCACTTAGATCTTCTTCTGAGTTCTTATCTTGTTCCTTCATTTGGATCGTGTTTCTGCATCACCTCATTTTTCTTAACTTGCTGTTTTTATTGCTGTGTATGTAGTAGGTTTGTTACATTTCCTGACCTTGGAGAAGTGGCCTTTTGTTGGAGAGGTCCTATGTGTCCCAGCAGCCCACTGTCCCCTGGTCTCTAGAACTTTATGTTCTAGGTGCACCCCCTATGTGGGCTGCTTGGCCTCTTGTGTTGTGGTGGGCTGACTACTGTGGGTGGTCTGGTAGGCTTGGCTGCTCCCAGAGTGCTTGTTTACCAGACTCTGCCTTGTATGGAGGCTGTCTGTGCTGCTTGGTGAGGCTAAATCATAAGGCAGCTTGCTGCACCACTCTGCGGGACACCAAATCTAGTGCTGGTTCAGTTATGGGTAGAATTGCAGTCCAGGTGATACCAGGGCTAGTGCCCAGTCTATGTTCTGGGTGTACCCCCTATATGGGCTGCTTGGGCTCTTCTTTTGTGGTGGGTTGACTACTGCGGGTGGTCTGGTAGCCTTGGCTGCCCCCAGAGTGCTTGTTTGCCAGACTCTGCCTTGTATGGAGGCTGTCTGTGCTGCTTGGCGAGGCTAAATCATAAGGCAGCTCGCTGAAATCTCTGGGAGACACCAAATCTAGTGCTTGTTCACTTATGGGTAGAATTACAGTGCAGATGATACCGGGGCTAGTGCCCAGTCACTGGTCCTGGGGCTATGCTGGCTACTGGGAGGAAGGCACAGGTCCTGAGTTCTGGCTGCAGGCCCCAGGAGTCTCAGAGTTGGTGTTGGATCACTGTCCCTGACACCGGTCTCTGCAGGGTCTGGGGTATCCCTGATCTTGTGTTGGCATTCTGACGGGCAGGGTCAGGACCCAGCTGAGCCCATGGCTGCTTCTGGTCCCACAGGTTGCTGGGCTGTGGTATTCCTGGAGCTGGTGTGTGCCTGTTGGTGTATGAGGCTGATTTCACTGCTAGAGCAGGTTTGCGGTCGTGTAGGTCCAAGCTCCATCCAGTCCCTGTGCGGTAATCACCTGCCGACGGCGAGGCGGATTCCAAGGCCAGAGGAGGCTCACTTGTCAGAGGGGTCAGGGGCTCTGGGGCTGGTGCCTGTCCACTGAGGTGTGGAGGCTGGTCCTGGGGCTTTTGGTGGCTGGGCCCATGTCCAGGGGTAGCTGTGCACTGAGGGTCTGAAGGCAGCCTGTTGGCTGGTGGATGTGGCTGTGCCTCTGCTCAGTCAGTTGCTTGGCCTGCAGGTCCCTAGTGCTTGTGTCTATAGTGTGGTGGAAATGGGTAGGGCTAGGTCCTGAGGCTAAAAAGATAGAGGGAGGATTCTGAAATTTTGCTTGCTGGTACCAGTGGCCACGAGGTAGAAGGAGCTCCTCCAAATGGCTGCTGCCAGTGTCCATGTCCCTGAGGCTGTGCTGTAGTTGTCTCTTGGTCTCTGGGAGAGTCTCCAAGATCAGGATGTAGGTGTGACCAGGATCCTTTCAAATGACTGCTTCTGTTCTGATTCTCGGATCATGTGGGATTTTGTGAGCATCTTTTAAGAGTGGAATCTCTATTTCCCACACCCTCTGGCTCTCTGGAAAATAAGCATTCCTGGTGTTCAAAGCCCAACTTTCTAGGAACTCTTCTTCCCAGCACAGAATCTCTGGGCTTGGGAGCCTGTTGTTGGGTTCATACCCCCTTGCTACCTGGGAGCCCCCTCAGAAATTGTAATAATTCTCCCATGTGTGGTCCACCGCCCTGGTGGTGTGGGTGTTGATGCTATTGAGATGTTGCCCATCTTCCTGCCTTGCTGAGGGGTCTCCTTATGTCTTTAGCTGTACAACAGCTTTCATGGTGGGTTCTGCCTTTTTCATCAGTTGCTGCTATGAAAACTGTTGTGACTTTGGTGTGCACATGAGAGGCATCCAGCTCTGGGTCTCTGAACACTACCATCTTGGACAATCTCTCCACTTCATTCTTAAATCATATTATTTAATTTTTTTAGTATCTTGTTTGATTAGTGACAGTTTGAAATTTATTATCACTCATGTTTACTTTGCCTATTTAAAAAAATTGAATAATGCACTCATTCATTCTGAAATGAAGGTAGTGACCTGTGAATTTCCATACCTCAAAAATCAAGAATAGGACAAAAGCCTTTTCTACCTATGTTACCCTCAAACTCTGCACCCCAGCCCAGCCTGGGAATTAACCTCTTGCACCCATGCTCATCTTCTGTTTTTGGACCGTAAACCATCACTGCATCTGTATGTGTGTTGACAAAGTGAACTCTAGTCTTTCCAGTTTTTCTGTTTTGGTTTTTGGTGTAGGGAACAGTCCTACTATGAATGTACATTTACTTGTCTGCTGAAGTTCATATATAAACCTGTCAAACACATTACCAGAATTGGAGTTGCTTGTATATACAATTTGATAAATTTTAGAGACAATGTTAGAAGTAAATTGTATTTCAAATCCCACAATATTCTCACACCATGAAACCCTTCCTTTTTTAATATATTTGTGTGTAGTTTATCTTTATACCCATACTGTATTTCCCAGAGATGGGTAAGTGATATGTTTCTTGCCAGCACATTTACCGTCTTGTTCAAAGTCAGGCGTTTAGGGGATTTAGCAGGATCATATTTCCATGAATTCTCAAATACAAGATCTTCTCTCAAACTGTATTTTACTCCCTGCTGTTATATATATATATATATATATATATATATATATATATATATGCTGTTATTATATTATATTATATTATATATATATGCTGTTTTATATATCTATATCTATATAATATATAATAATATATTTTTGACCAACTGCATCATGGTCGACGTTCTGCCGGTTTTCAGGTTCTTTCAGGGCCATTCCAATCTACCTCTGGAAGTCTGTTTCCCGCATTTCTGCCTTGCTTTCAAATACTCTTCGTTGCCTTACCTCAAGTTATTTTTGGACGGTAGTTGTCACTTATAACTCTGCAAGGTTGTGAATTGCAGTGCACCAGAGCTCCATTTTGCAACTCGCTTTTTTGTGAGCTGGCCGCAAACCTGCAAGATCGCTTCAGGCCCTATTCGGCTTCCTGGCTGGGAGGCTGAACCTTTGGTTAATTATTCTTCCCGATGGGAAATTAGAGTGAAATGTGCCTGTCCAAACACGAACAGCTGGTCGCTCTTCCCGTTCATTCTCCGAACAAATTGCAAACTGTGCGAAACAGGAGGTTAAAGGTGCTGAATCTCCAAGTGGGGAGATTGTTAGTAAAGAGGCAGGAAAGCCGAACCTGAGCACGAGGAAATGAGAAATGAGGTGCATGTTTGAAAGCTCTCCCGATCACACGGTGTACCATCCTCTGTGTTTCCCATGCATATTTTAGCTGTAGGAAGATTCCCTTGATCCTGGAGAGCTGGGACCCATGGAATGGGTAGCACACAGTAGTAATTTAAAGGGTCTGCATTTGCTCACCCAACCTCACCAATCGTCTCAGCCCCAAGAGTGTCCTGCCTTATGTCCCATCCAGCAGTGGCTGTAGATGGAGTCAGTCCAGGTTGCATCACCGCCCCTGAACGAAATTTGTAAGAATTTCTCTCTCTTGCACTGTCTTTGTGTTTGAAATTTATTTTTATAATTGGGTTTAGCTGGTTTTCCCTGCTGTGTTTATGCCGCTTTCCACATGCTCGATTCACTTACAGAGATATATCAATACATAGCTTTTAGTGTCCCAGACTATTAACAGTCAGATATAATCTTCTGCGGTGAATAGGGGGTGCTGTGTGCAGTTGCTTGAGCAAGGAGTAGGTCTTGTCTATTACATACTTGGTTTATGGAACGGTATCTGTGCTAATTTCAAACTCTGGTTTTATGCATCAGCCCACCTCACCTTTCCCCTGAAGCAGGCATAACTGTGTTTTCTACATATTTGAGTCTGTTCTGTTTTCTGTTTCCGTTCATATGTAGGCATGTTTACATTCCCTCTATAAATGATATCTTATGATAAGTTTCTTTTTGTCTGTGACTTATTACACTTAGAATCATCGTACAGAAATCCAGTCATTATGCTGCTACTAGCCTTATGACATTGATTTCATGGCTGAGTGATATTTCATTGTACATAAGTACCAGAAATTCTGTACCCATTTTTCTCTTTCCTGGGATATTAAGGTGTACCGAAGGCGGGTTCTTGGAAAGAGAGCAGAGCTAAGCTTTGGGGTGCCTGTGTCTTGTTGATTTGTACTCTTCCCAAGATATATGCCCATGAGTGGAAATGCCCTATGCTCTGTAGCTGTTTTTGAGATGTTTTAGGAAACACCAGAGACTTCTTCAGAGTGGCTGCCGGCAATTTACATCCTGCCCATTAGCGTGACAAGGCACCCTGCTCTCTATGGCCTGTCCTGCATTTCTGGTTTTTACACTTTTTTCAGATGGCCCTATTGACCTCAGGGAAGTGAGACTTATTTTTAGTGCTGATTTGCATTGCCCGCTTGCTTGGTTGGCCAAAAAGGGCGTATGCGTTTTTTCCTGAATATATTCAGGAAAAAAGGCATACGCCCTTTTTGGCCAACTGCATCATGGTCGTCATTCCGCCGCTTTTCAGGTTCTTTCAGGGCCACTCCAATGTACCTCTGGAAATCTGTTTCCCGCATTTCTGCCTTGCTTTCAAATGCTCTTCGTTGCGTTACCTCAAGTTATTTTTGGACGGTAGTTGTCATTTAGAACTCTGCAGGTTTGTGCATTGCAGTGTCCCAGAGCTCCATTTTGCAACTCGCTTTTTTGCGAGCTGGCCGGAAACCCGCAAGATCGCTTCAGGTCCTATTCTCCCGGGGCGGGAGGCCGAGCCTTTGGTTAATTATTCTTCCCTATGGGAAATTAGAGTGACATGTGCCTGTCCAAACACGTACAGCTGGTCTCTCGTCCCATTCATCCTCCGAACAAATTGCAAACTGTGCGCAACAGGAGGTTAAAAGTGCTGATTCTCCAAGTGGGGAGATTGTTAGTAAAGCGGCAGGAAAGCCGAAGCCGAGCACAAGGAAATGAAACATGAGGTGCGTGTTTGAAAGCTCTCCCGATCTCAGGGTGTACCATCCTCTGGGTTTCCCATGTATATTTTACCTGTAGGAAGATTCCCTTGATCCTGGAGAGCTGGGACCCATGGAATGGGTAGCACGCAGTAGTACTTTAAAGGGTCTGCCTTTGCTCAGCCAACCTCACCAATCGTCTCAGCCCCAAGAGTGTCCAGCCTTATGTCCCATCCTGCTGTGGCTGTAGATGGGGTCAGTCCAGGTTGCATCACCGACCCTGAACCAATTTTGTAAGAATTTCTCTGTCTTTCACTGTCTTTGTGTTTGAAATTTATTTTTATAATGAGGTTTGGCTGGTTTCCCCTGCTGTGTTTATGCTGCTTTCCACACGCTCAATTCACTTACAGAGATATATCAATAGAGAGCTTTTAAGATTCTTAATAGATATAATCTTCTGCGGTGAATAGGGGGTGCTGGCTGCAGTTCCTTGAGCCCGGAGTAGGTCTTGTGTATTACATATTTGGTTTATGGAACAGTATCTGTGCTAATTTCAAACTCTGGTTTTATGCATCAGCCCAACTCACCTTTCCCCAGAAGAAGGCATAAGTGTGTTTTATACATGTGTGACTCTGTTCTCTTTTCTGATTCCGTTCACGTGTAGCCATGTTTACTTTCCCTCTATAAGTGATATCTTATGATAAGTTTCTTTTTGTCTGTGACATATTTTCCTTTGAAACACCGTATCGAAATCCACTCTTTATGCTGCTAGTAGCCTTATGACACTGATTTCATGGCTGAGTTATATTTCATTGTACATAAGTACCAGAACTTCTGTATCCATTTTTCTCTTTCCTGGGATATTAAGGTGTACCGAAGGCGGGGTTCTTGGAAACAGAGCAGTCCTAAGCTTTGGGGTGCCTGTGTCTTGTTGATTTGTACTCTTCCCAAGATATATGCCCATGATTGGAAATGCCCTATGTTTGTAGATGTTTTTGAGATGTTTTAGGAAACACCAGAGACTTCTCCAGAGTGGCTGCCGGCAATTTACGTCCTGCCCATCAGCGTAAAAAGGCTCCCTGCTCTCCATGGCCTGTCCTGCATTTCTGGTTTTTACACTTTTTTCGGGTGGCCGTATTGACCGCAGGGAAGTGAGACTTCTTTGTAGTGCTGATTTGCATTGCCCGCTTGCTTGGTTGGCCGAAAAGGGCGTATTCGTTTTTTCCTGAATATATTCAGGGAAAAAACATACGCCCTTTATGGCCAACTGCATCATGGTCGTCGTTCTGCCGCTTTTCAGGTTCTTTCAGGGCCACTCCAATCTACCTTTGGAAATCTGATTCCCGCATTTCTGCCTTGCTTTCAAATGCTCTTCGTTGCGTTACCTCAAGTGATTTTTGGACGGTAGTTGTCATTTAGAACTCTGCAGGTTTCTGAATTGCAGTGCCCCAGAGCTCCATTTCGCAAGTCGCTTTTTTGTGAGCTGGCCGCAAACCCGCAAGTCGCTTCAGGCCCTATTCTGCTCCCGGCGCGGGAGGCTGAGCCTTTGGTTAATTCTTCTTCCTGATGGAAAATTAGAGTGACATGTGCCACTCCAAACACGTACAGCTGGTCTCTCTTCCCGTTCATCCTCGGAACACATTGCAAACTGTTCGCAACAGGAGGTTAAAGGTGCTGATTCTCCAAGTGGGGAGATTGTTAGTAAAGCGGCAGGAAAGCCGAAGCCGAGCACGAGGAAATGAAAAATGAGGTGCGTGTTTGAAAGCTCTCCCGATCACACGGCGTACCATTCTCTGTGTCTCCCATGCATATTTTAGCTGTAGGAAGATTCCCTTGATCCTGGAGAGCTGGGACCCATGGAATGGGTAGCACGCAGTAGTACTTTAAAGGGTCTGCATTTGCTCACCCAACCTCACCAATCGTCTA
This sequence comes from Physeter macrocephalus, assembly GCF_002837175.3. NCBI lineage: Eukaryota > Metazoa > Chordata > Mammalia > Artiodactyla > Physeteridae > Physeter > Physeter macrocephalus. The sequence continues at coordinate 57,198,881 of NC_041220.1, forward strand.
AGCCCCAAGAGTGTCCAGGCTTATGTCCCATCCTGCTGTGGCTGTAGATGGGGTCAGTTCAGGTTGCATCACCGCCCCTGAACGAATTTTGTAAGAATTTCTCTCTCTTGCTCTGTTTTTGTGTTTGAAACTTCTTTTTATAATTGGGTTTAGCTGGTTTTCCCTGCTGTGTTTATGCCGCTTTCCACACGCTCGATTAACTTAACAGAGAGATATCAATACAGAGCTTTTAAGATTCTTAATAGTCAGATATAATCTTCTGCGGTGAATAGAGGGTGCTGTGTGCAGTTCCTTGAGCAAGGAGTAGGTCTTGTCTATTACATATTTGGTTTATGGAACAGTATCTGTGCTAATTTCAAACTTTGGTTTTATGCATCAGCCCACCTCACCTTTCCCTTGAAGAAGGCATAAGTGTGTTTTCTACATGTGTGATTCTGTTCTCTTTTCTGATTCCGTTCGTGTGTAGCCATGTGTACTTTACCTCTATAAGTGATATGTTATGATAAGTTTCTTTTTGTCTGGGACTTATTTCCCTTAGAATCATCGTACCGAAATCCACTCATTTTGCTGCGTCTAGCCTTATGACATTGATTTCATGGCTGAGTGATATTTCATTGTACATAAGTACCAGAACTTCTGTATCCATTTTTCTCTTTCCTGGGATAGTAAGGTGTACCGAAGGCAGGGTTCTTGGAAACAGAGCAGTCCTAAGTTTTGGGGTGCCTGTGTCTTGTTGATTTGTACTCTTCCCAAGATATATGCCCATGATTGGAAATGCCCTATGCTCTGTAGCTGTTTTTGAGATGTTTTAGGAAACACCATTGACTTCTGCAGAGTGGCTGCCGGCACTTAACATTCTGCCCATCAGCCGTAACAAGGCTCCCTGCTCTCCATGGTCTGTCCTGCATTTGTGGTTCTTACACTTTTTTCGGGTGGCCCCATCGGCAGGCGGACGCGCAACCACTGCGCCACCAGGGAAGCCCCGGGTGGCCCTATTGACCGCAGGGATGTGAGATTTCTTTGTAGTGCTGATTTGCATTGCCCACTTTCTTGGTTGGCCAAAAAGGGCGTATGCGTTTTTTCCTGAATATGTTCAGGAAAAAACGCATACGCCCTTTTTGGCCAACTGCATCATCATCGTCGTTCGGCCGCTTTTCAGGTTCTTTCAGGGCCACTCCAATCTACCTTTGGAAATCTGTTTCCCGCATTTCTGCCTTGCTTTCAAATGCTCTTCGTTGCGTTACCTCAAGTTATTTTTGGACGGTAGTTGTCATTTAGAACTCTGCAGGTTTGTGAATTGCAGTGTCCCAGAGCTCCATTTTGCAGCTTGCTTTTTTTGTGAGCTGGCCGCAAACCAGCAAGATCGCTTCAGGCCCTATTCTGCTCCCGGGGCGGGAGGCTGAGCCTGTGATTAATTATTCTTCCAGATGGGAAATTAGAGTGACATGTGCCTGTCCAAACACGTACAGCTGGTCTCTCTTCCCGTTCATACTGGGAATACATTGCAAACTGTGCGCAACAGTAGGTTAAAGGTGCTGATTCTCCAAGTGGGGAGATTGTTAGTAAAGCGGCAGGAAAGCCGAAGCCGAGCACGAGGAAATGAAAAATGAGGTGCGTGTTTGAAAGCTCTCCCGATCACAGAATGTACCATCCTCTGTGTCTCCCATGCATATTTTATCTGTAGGAAGATTCCCTTAATCCTGGAGAGCTGGGACCCATGGAATGGGTAGCACGCAGTAGTACTTTAAAGGGTCTGCATTTGCTCACCCAACCTCACCAATCGTCTCAGCCCCAAGAGTGTCCAGGCTTATGTCCCATCCTGCTGTGGCTGTAGATGGGGTCAGTTCAGGTTGCATCACCGCCTCTGATCGAATTTTGTAAGAATTTCTCTCTCTTGCTCTGTCTTTGTGTTTGAAATTTCTTTTTTTAATTGGGTTTAGCTGGTTTCCCCTGCTGTGTTTATGCCGCTTTCCACACGCTCGATTAACTTACAGAGAGATATCAATACAGAGCTTTTAAGATTCTTAATAGTCAGATATAATCTTCTGCGGTGAATAGGGGGTGCTGCGTGCAGTTCCTTGAGCAAGGAGTAGGTCTTGTCTATTACATACTTGGTTTATGGAACGGTATCTGTCCTAATTTCAAACTCTGGTTTTATGCATCAGCCCACCTCACCTTTCCCCTGAAGAAGGCATAAGTGTGTTTTCTACATGTGTGACTCTGTTCTCTTTTCTGATTCCGTTCGTGTGTAGCCATGTGTACTTTACCTCCATAAGTGATATGTTATGATAAGTTTCTTTTTGTCTGGGACTTATTTCCCTTAGAATCATCGTACCGAAATCCACTCATTATGCTGCTTCTAGCCTTATGATATTGATTTCATGGCTGAGTGATATTTCATTGTACATAAGTACCAGAACTTCTGTATCCATTTTTCTCTTTCCTGGGATATTAAGGTGTACCGAAGGCAGGGTTCTTGGAAACATAGCAGTCCTAAGCTTTGGGGTGCCTGTGTCTTGTTGATTTGTACTCTTCCCAAGATATATGCCCATGAGTGGAAATGCCCTATGCTCTGTAGCTGTTTTTGAGATGTTTTAGGAAACACCATCGACTTCTGCCAGAGTGGCTGCCGGCACTTAACATTCTGCCCATCAGCCGTAACAAGGCTCCCTGCTCTCCATGGCCTGTTCTGCATTTCTGGTTTTTACACTTTTTTCGGGTGGCCCTATTGACCGCAGTGATGTAAGACTTCTCTGTAGTGCTGATTTGCATTGCCCACTTGCTTGGTTGACCAAAAAGGGCGTATGCGTTTTTTCCTGAATATATTCAGGAAAAAAGGCATACGCCTGTTTTGGCCAACTGCATCTTGCTCGATGTTCTGCTGCTTTTCATGTGCTTTCCAGACGATTCCCATCTACCTCTGGAAATCTGTTTCCCGCATTTCTGCCTTGCTTTCAAATGCTCTTCTTTGCCTTACCTCAAGTTATTTTTGGACGGTAGTTGTCATTTAGAACTCTGCAGGTTTGTGAATTGCAGTGTCCCAGAGCTCCATTTTGCAACTCAGCTGGCCGCAAACCCGCAAGATCGCTTCAGGCTGTATTCTGCTCCCGGGGCGGGAGGCTGAGCCTTTGGTTAATTATTCTTCCCGATGGGAAATTAGAGTGACATGTGCCTGTCCAAACACATACAGCTGGTCTCTCTTCCCGTTCGTCCTCTGGAGAAATGGCAAACTGTGCGAAACAGGAAGTTAAACGTGCTGATTCTCCAAGTGGGGAGATTGTCAGTAAAGCGGCTGGAAGGGCGAACCCTAGCAGCGGGAGATGAAATATGAGGTGCGTGTTAGAAACCATTCCCGATCACACGGTGTACCATCCTCTGCGTTGCCCATGCATCTTTTAGCCGTAGGAAAACTCCCCCGAATCTGGAGTGTTTGGGATCCATGGAATGGGTAGCACGCAGTATTACTTGAAAGGGTCTGCATTTGCTCACCCATCCTCACTAATCGTCTCAGCCCCAAGAGTGCCCAGCCTCTTGTCTCATCCAGCTGTGGCTGTCGATATGGTCAGTCCAGGTTGCCTCACCACCCCTGAACGAATTTTGTAAGAATTTCTCGCACTTGCACTGTCTTTGTGTCTGAGATGTATTTTTAGAATGGGGTTTAGCTGATTTCCACTGCTCTGTTTATGCCGCTTGACACCAACTTGATTCATTTACAGAGATATCAATACATAGGTTTTGAGATTCTCACTGGTCACCATGTGTGACTGTGTTCTGGTTTGTAAATCAGTTCATGTGTAGCCATGTTTATATTCCCTGTCTAAGTGATATCTTATGATAAGTTTCTTTTTCTTTGTGACGTATTTCCCTTAGAATCATCGTCCGAATTCCACTCGTTATGCTGCTACTAGCCTTACGACATTGATTTCATGGCTGAGTGATAGTCCATTGTACATAAGTACCACCACTTCTTTACCCATTTTTCTCTTTCCTGGGATATCGAAGGTATACCGAATTCGACGTGCTTGTAAACACAGCAGCCCTAAGCTTTGGGGTGCCTGGTGCTTGTAGATTTGTAGCCTTCCCAAGATATATGCCCGTGAGTGGCAGGGCCCTATGCTCTGTAGTGGTTTTTGAGATATTTTAGGAAACTCCATACACTTGTCCAGAGTGGCTGTCGGCAATTTACTTCCTGCCCATCAGCGTAACAAGGCTCCCTGTCCTCCATGGCCTGTCCTGCATTTCTGGCTTTTGCACTTTTTTGGGATGGTCCTTTTGCCCGCAGGGAAGTGAGACTTTTTTGTAGCGCTGATTTGCGTTGCCGGCTTGCTTGGTTGGCCAAAAAAGGGCGTATGCGCTTTTTCCTGAATGTATTCAGGAAAAAACCCATACGCCCTTTTTTGGCCAACTGCATCTTGCTCGACGTTCTACTGCTTTTCATGTGCTTTCAAGGCGATTCCCATCTACCTCTTGAAATCAGTTTCCTGCAATTCTGCCTTGTTTTCAAATGCTCTTCATTGCCTTACCTCAATGTATTTTGGGACGGTCGTTGTCATTTATAACTCTGCAGGTTTGCGAATTGCAGTGACCCTTAGCTCCATTTGTCCACTGGCTTTCTTGTGAGCTGGCCGCAAACCCGCAGGATCGCTTCAGGCCCCATTCTGCTTCTGGGGCGGCAGGCTGAGCCTTTGGTTAATTCTTCTTCCTGGTGGGAAATTAGAGTGACATGTGCCTGTCCAAACACGTACAGCTGGTCTCTCTTCCCGTTCATCCTCGGCAGAAATGGCAAACTGTGCGAAACAGGAAGTTAAAGGTGCTGATTCTCCAAGTGGGGAGATTCTCAGTAAAGCAGCTGGAAGGGCCAACCCGAGCAGCAGGAGATGAAAAATGAGGTGCGTGTTCGAAACCTTTCCCGATCACACGGTGTACCATCCTCTGGATTGCCCATGAATCTTTTAGCTGTAGGAAGATGTCCTTGAAACTGCAGAGTTGGGACCCATGGAACGGGTAGCACGCAGTATTATTTTAAAAGGTCTGCATTTGCTCACCCATCCTCACCAATCGTCTCAGTCCCAAGAGTGTCCAGCCTCATGTCTCATCCAGCTGTGGCTGTCGATGTGATCAGTCCAGGTTGCCTCACCGCCCCTGAACGAATCTTGTAAGAATTTCTCTCTCTTGCACTGTCTTTGTGTTTGAGATTTATTTTTAGAATGGGGTTTAGCTGATTTCCACTGCTCTGTTTATGCCGCTTGACACACACTTGATTCACTTACAGAGAGATATCAACACATAGGTTTGGCGATTCTTACTAGTCACATATACCCTTCTGCGGTGAAGAGGGGGTGCTGAGTCCAGTCCTTTGAGCAAGGAGCAGGTCTTGTCTATTACATATTTGCTGTATTGAACGCTATCTGTGCTAATTTCTAACTCTTGTTTTATGCATCACCCCACCTCACCTTTCCCCTGAAGCAGGCCTAAGTGTGTTTTCTACATGTGTGACTTTGTTCTGGTTTGTAAATCAGTTCATATTTAGCCATGCTTACATTCCCTGGATAAGTGATATCTTATGATAAGTTTCTTTTTGGGTGTGACTTATTTTCTTTAGAATCATCGTCCGAATTCCACTCGTTATGCTGCTACTAGCCTTATGACATGGATTTCATGGCTGAGTGATAGTCCATTGGACCTAAGTAGCACAACTTCTTTGTCCATTTTTCTCTTCCCTGGGATATGAAACGTGTACCGAAGTCGAGGTTATTGTCAAGACAGCAGCCCTCAACCTTGGGGTGCCTGTGTTTGGTGAATTTTTAATTTTCCCAGGATAAACCCCCATGTGTGGAAGTGCCCTATGCTCTGTGGTTCTGTTTTTTACATGTTTTAGGAAACAACATACACTTGTGCCGATTGGCTGTTGGCAGTTTACATCCCGCCCATCAGTTTAACAAGGCTACCTTGTCTCCGTGGCCTGTCCTACCTTTCTGGTTTTTACACTTTTTTCGGATTGCCCTTTTGACCGGGGGGAAGTGAGACTTCTTTGTAGTGCTGATTTGCTCTCGCAGCTTGCTCCATTGGCCAAAAAGGGCGTATGGGTTTTTTGCTGAATATATTCAGGAAAAGACGCATACGCCCTTTTTGGCCAACTGCATCATTGTCCACGTTCTGCCACTTTTCATGTGCTGTCAAGGCCATTCCGATCTACCTCTTAAAGTCTGTTTCCTGCAATTCGGCCTTGCGTTCAAATCCTCTTCATTGCCTTACGTCAATATATTTTTGGACGATAGTTATCATTTAGAACTCGGCAGGTTTGTGAAGTGCAGTGCCCCTGAGCTCCATTTTCCAACTCGCTTTTTTGTGAGCTGGCCGCAAACCCGCAGGGTGGCTTTACGCCCTATTGTCGTTCCGGGGGGGCAGGCTGAGCCTTTGGTTAATTCTTCTTCGTGATGGGAAATTAGAGTGACATGTGCCTGTCCAAACACGTACAGCTAGTCTCTCATTGGTTCCCCCCTTCCGTATTCAGGAAAAGACGCATACGCCCTTTTTGGCCAACTGCATCATTGTCCACGTTCTGCCACTTTTCATGTGCTGTCAAGGCCATTCCGATCTACCTCTTAAAGTCTGTTTCCTGCAATTCGGCCTTGCGTTCAAATCCTCTTCATTGCCTTACGTCAATATATTTTTGGACGATAGTTATCATTTAGAACTCGGCAGGTTTGTGAAGTGCAGTGCCCCTGAGCTCCATTTTCCAACTCGCTTTTTTGTGAGCTGGCCGCAAACCCGCAGGGTGGCTTTACGCCCTATTGTCGTTCCGGGGGGGCAGGCTGAGCCTTTGGTTAATTCTTCTTCGTGATGGGAAATTAGAGTGACATGTGCCTGTCCAAACACGTACAGCTAGTCTCTCATTGGTTCCCCCCTTCCGGTTCATCCTCCGGACAAATTGCAGACTGTACGAAACAGGAGTGTAAAGGCGCTGATTCTCCAAGTGGGGAGATTGTTAGTAAAGAGGCTAGAATGGAGAATGCAAGCACCAGGAGGTGAAAAATGAGGTGCGTTTTAGACAGCTTTCCCGATCACACGGTGTACCATTCTCTGTGTTTCCGATGAGTGGTTTCGCTGTAGGAAGATTGCGTTGAACCTCGAGAGTTGGGACCCATGGAATGGGTAGCATGCAGTATTGCTTTAAAGGGTCTGCATTTGCTCCCCCAACCTCACCAATCCTCTCAGCCCCAAGAGTATCCAGGCTTATGTCTTATGCAGCTTTGGGTGTAGTTGGGGTCAATCCTGGTTGCATCACAGCCCCTGAACGCATTTTGGAAGAATTTCTATCTCTTTTGCCGTGCTTGTTTCTTTTTGGTGTTGGAAATGTGTTTTTATAATGGGGTTTAGCTGACATTCACCGCTCTGTTTATGCTGCTTTACACACACTTGATTCACTTACAGAGAGATATCAATACTTGGGTTTTAAGATGCTTCCTAGTGTGATGTATTCTGGTGCGATGCACAGGGGCTGTTGAGTCCAGGTCATTGAACAAGGAGTAGGTCGTGTCCATTACATATTCGGTTTTCGGAACGGTATATGTGCTAATTTCAAACTCGTGTTTTATGCATCTCCCCACCTCACCTTTCCCCTTAAGCAGGCATAGGTGTGTTTTCTAAAAGTGTGACTCTGTTCTGTTTTGTAATTCAGTTCATGGGGAGCGATTTTTACATTCCCTCTATAAGTGATATCATAATTTTCTTTTTCTGTGTGACTTATTTCACTTGGGATCGTCGTACCTAAATCCACTCATGATCCTGCTACTAGCCTTATGACATGGATTTCATGGCTGAGTGATATTCAATTGGACCTAAGTAGCACAACTTCTTTGTCCATTTTTCTCTTCCCTGGGATATGAAACGTGTACCGAAGTCGAGGTACACGTCAAAACAGCAGCCCTCAGTTTTGGGGTGCCTGTGTCTGGTGGATTTTTAATTTTTAATTTTCCCAAGAAAAATGCCCATGTGTGGAAGTGCCCTATGCTCTGTGGTTCTGTTTTTTACATGTTTTAGGAAACAGCATACACTTGTGCCGAGTGGCTGTTGGCAATTTACATCCCGCTCATCAGCTTCACAAGGCTCCCTTGTCTCCGTGGCCTGTCCTGCCTTTCTGGTTTTTACACTTTTTTCGGATGGCCCTTTTGACTGAGGGGAAGTGAGACTTCTTTGTAGTGCTGATTTGCTCTCCCAATTTGCTTGGTTGGGCAAAAAGGGCGTATGCATTTTTCCCTGAATATATTCAGGGAAAAACGCATACACCCTTTTTGGCCAACTGCATCATTGTCCAAGTTCTACAGCTTTTCATGTGCTGTCAAGACCATTCCAATCTCCCTCTTGAAATCTGTTTCCTGCAATTCTGCCTTGCGTTCAAATCCTTTTTGTTTCCTTACCTCAATATATTTTTGGACGATAGTTATCATTTAGAACTCTGCAGGCGTTGTGGATTGCAGTGCCCCTGAACAAGTGTATTCAACTTGTTTCTGGAATCGGCCACAAAGTGTCAGGATTTCTTCAAGCCCCATTCTGCTTAGAGGGGCAAGCAGAGCTTTTGGGAAATTCCTCTTCCTGATTGGAAATTAGAGTGGCATGTACTGTCCAAGCACGTAGAGCTTGTTTTTCATTTCTTTCCCCCCTTCCCTTTCATCCTCCCGGCAAATTCCAAGGCTTGCACAACCGTCTGTTGAGTGTTCGGACTTCCCCAGATGGGCAGAGTCTAAGGAATGAGGCTGGAGTGGGGACCCCTTCCCCAGGACATGTGGAGATAGGGTGACTTTTCCAAACTCTTCCCGCCCATCTGGCCCCCCATCTTCTGGGGTTCTGTCCGGACTCTGCGGGGCTTCCAGTGGTGCGGGGCTCGGGGGCCTCCCTTCAGGGAGCAGCCCTGATCCCGCCCCTGCAGCCCTGCCTGCTGGTGTTTCCATCCTGCGTCGGGCACAGTCTCCACCTTCCCCGCTGCCTCGGGTGCTCTGTCTCCACAGGGTCCTTCGATCAGCTCCTCTGCCCCACCGCCATCACGCCCAGCTCCACACCCCTCGTCCAGTCTCAGGGATGACCCAGGACTGGGCTCCCCCCCTGCCCACCCCTGGTCGGTGTCCTCAGTCCACCTGTGCAGACAGGTGAGGACCCCCTGTAGGGGCTCCCGAACGCTTCTCCTCTCCATCCTCCCCGGGCCCGGCCCAGGTCCTGTCGGGATGTTCCACCCTCACCAAGCCCCCAAGTACATGTCAAGGGCAGGCATCGGGCCTGCTGCGTGCACTGCTGTGCGTCCTGCTGTATGCACAGGCATGACCCTGCCCCAGGATGCAGGAAAGGCAGCCTTACCTCGGGATGTGGGGAGAGGGGCTGCCCACAGGGCGGACATCAGCTCTCGGCTCACCAGGCAAGGGCAGCATTTTGTTCCCACCCCCGCTGTCCCTCCGTTGGCCTGGCTCTTGTGAGCAGAGCAGGAGTGTGGTCAGTGGTCACAGGCTGAGACACAGACACTGGCTGACCTGCGTGCACCCAGCTGACCCCACGGAACGGGCACTGCACCAGGGCCCGTGCGGTGTGGGTTCACCTGCCCACAGAGAGACCGGGCCTGTGTCCTGGCTCCAGAGGTCACCTTGAGTCTGACGGGAGTGTCCGTGCTCCGTGGGCCTCTCTCCAGGCTGGTCTGTGCTGACGGCATGATGCACGGTGGGGATTCCTGAGTCGCCCCCGGGGGCTGGAGGCCAAGGTCAGGCACGCGGCGGCCCCCACATTGACGTGACAGACCCCAATAAACCCTGCACTTCAGGACTCAGGTGGGCTTCCCTGGGCTGCCACAGCCGAGGAGGCTGGCCCCTGCTCGTTGCCTCTGTCCTTGCTGATTTTAACTTGCATCCTTCACCATAATAAACCCTGGGTATAACAGCTTCAGGGAATTCTGGGAGCCTCCGAGAAAAAAGAACCTGGGGAGGGGGTCTCTGGGTCCTCGACTCTTCAGTTGGGGTCAGAGGTCGATGGGGAGGATCTTGGGGCCCTGGAATCTGAAGGCCCCCCTACCAGGGAGGGGTAGGAGACACGGGTGATAGTGAAGCTGAGTCCAAGGCCCTCCTGCGTAGGAGGCATCCTAGCCCCGGGGATCCTGAAGAGGCCAGCCCCCTCCTCTCCTCCGCCCCCAGGCCTGGTCCCTGCTCTTGAGAATTTCCCTAGGATGGGGTCCTGGTGCTGGAGGTGCCCCGATGCTGTGACCTCCTGATCCTCCCGTGAGGATAAGGGGAGCGGGGGAAGACTTGTTCACAGAAAGGGAGCTTCTGCCAGAAAAGAGCCTGGGTCTCCTGCCCCGACCCCAGGTGCACTGGGGCAGGAACGTGAGATCGAGACTCCTTCCACTCCCAAGACACCCAGGACACATGGGCGCTGGTCGCTGGACTCCCACACAATACTAAAATCTCCCACGTAGGCCTGTTGGGTGAGAGACACTATTTAAAGACTATTATTGGGCCAGGGGGGCCCAGGGGGTGAAGCTGGGGGTGGGAAGAGTTGGAAAATCACCCAAGGATGCGCTCTCCCTGCAGCGACCCCCCAGGTGAGCCCAGGTGGAGGTGGACCCATCAAGTCAGAGCCCACATTCTGGGTCTTTAGGGGACAAGAAGCCGAGCACCCCCTGTCCTTGCCTTCATTTGCTGCAGTTAGGGCCTGCCCTGTCTTCTTCATGGTCAAGTTTCACCCCTTCCAGAAGCCCTCTTGGGGGCTAATGCGGTGGGGGTGTCCATGGCAGGACTGGAGGGTCGGTGGTGGGCTGGAGGCCACGTGGCAGGCAGGAGGGCTCGCACCGATCCTGCCGGTTCACACCTCACGGTCCTAGGCCCGCACAGAGTCCACCAGGCTGTGGATGTGGTAGAAGGTACAGAGTTTCGGGGCCCGGTCCAGTCCATGCAGGTGTCTGACCACCGAGCGGTCAGTGTGGAGTATTCCCAGGGAGCCCTGGCCATGCTCGCACCCTTCCGGAAAGGACACGTCAGCGTGGTACCTGCAATGACCGGGAGGTCAGCCAGAAGCGCCCCCCACCCAACCTCACTGTTACCACAAGAAACAAGAGAAAACTCCGTGCAGAAACACAGAACATCACCAGCCTGATGCTGTTCTGAGGAAGGTCGGCTGGCGTCTGGGAACTCGGTACTACAGTGGGTTGAATAGGGGCCTCCCAGAAGTTATGTCCACATCATGCCCCCCAGAATCTGAGAATGGAACCTTATTTGGAAGTAGGGTCTTTGTAGGTATAATTAGTTATGGATCTGAAGTTGAGGTCATCCTGGATCAGGGTGGCCCTAAATCAGTGACAGTGTCCTTCTAAGAGACCAGAGGAGAGAGACAGACAAACAGGAGGCACCATGTAAAGATGGAGGTAGAGACGGGAGGGATGCAGCCACAAGCCCAAGGATGCCTGGAGCCCCCAGAAGCTGGAAGAGGCAGGCAGGACCCTCCCCTGGAGCCTCCGGAGGGAGCGCGGCCCTGGGACACCTTGATCTCAGACGTCTGGTCTCCAGGACTGAGAGAGGACAGGTATCTGTTGCCCGGAGCCTCCGTCTGTGGTCGTTTGTCCCAGCTGTCCCGGGAAGCTAATGCAGCTGGTGAGCAGGTCCCTGCCCTGATCTAAGCCCTCCCACCTCCCGTTAGGGGCAGCCCCCTGCACCTGTGCTGTGTGCACAAGCCATGTGACTCATGCTGAACCCCGGCTCCCCTTCTGGGCACCAGCATTTTGGAGGGTGAGGGCAGAGAACACCAAGTGACCGGCCCCCAGCCGAGTGCCAAGCCTCTAATGAGCTTCCCTGGGGACACGGGGGTGCGGGTAACTGTCGTGGTTCTGCCCTTTGTGGCTGGGGGAAGAGACACCCTAGAGACCCTCGAGGGAAAGAGGGGGCATGGAGGGTCAGGAGGTGACGGGAGCAGGGGCCCTCCCTCCCTGCATCGCTACCGCGTGCTGTGACCCATCTCAGCTGTGAGCACACAAGCCACGAGCATGTGCTGAGTCCTGTGAGCCTCCCAGCCAGTCCCTGAAGGTGAGGGCGGCCCTGCAGACCCCAGCCCTCTCCTCCACTTCTAGTGGGTGGAAGACCCACGTCTCCTTGCCATTCCAGAAGCGGTTCTGGAGCTGTCCTGGGAGGGCTTCTGGGGTTATGCAGGCTGAGACCCTGTTGCTATCTCCCCACTTCCCCACAGGAACATCCAGAGCAAGCAGTTTGCCCTGTTCCCTGAATGCCTCCCCACCACTATTCTCAGGAAAGAATCAGGGGTTTCTGTAGCAGCATCCGCAGGCAGCTCTGCATCTGGGCCCATGTTCACATCTTCTGTGTAAACACTGAGAACCTTCCCTGACACGTGCCCCAGATGACCCCCTCCGCAAGCCGACCACAGGCCCCAGTGCGGGCGTCAGACTGACCGCCCGTCTCAGGCTCCGCCTCTTGTTGTCAGAGCTGCTCCAGGCCCTGCTCAAAACCCGTGCACCCACTTTTCACAGGGCTGTCCTCCACCTCCCACCTTCAGCAGGAGTTCACCTAAGTATTTAAGTTAAGGGGTCCAGAGATAAGAAAGGAAGCTACAAACAAACAAACAGATGGAACTAGCTGGGACCAAGATGGCAACGAAGGTGACCTCCAACAGACCCTGAGTCTCATCACGTGTTGAATTTACTATATCAGCATATTCAGTGACACACCTACCGGTGGCCATGACTGGACATGAACGACCAGAAACGGGTAAAAGGAGGTGGTGCCCCACCCCCTTGGAAAAAGCCCTGCCCTTCCCCGGAAGGCCTCTTCACCCCATCATTAGCCGCACTCCTCCTCCCTTTGTCTTTACTCTTTAAAGTTAAAGCACTCTCTCCAGGAGGGCGAGAAGTTGATCTCTGAACTTAGTTCTCGCTTCTCCATTCTTTGGCCACTGAACAGAGCCTGTGCTGTGGTGGTCTCAGCTTTGGTTTTGTTATTAGCCTACTTGAACCCACATGGAAAAAGGAAACCTTCCCCGCTGAGGCAGAGCGCCTCGCCAGGCCGGGGCCCGAGCAGGGTCCACATGACTTCACTTGGTAACAGTCTGGAAGGGGCCGGTGCTCTCTGCCCGCGGAGTGGGGGAGGGAACACCTACAGCCACAGCACCGGCTCCACGGACGGCACGGCCCCTCGTGGGCCTGGACCCTGTGCTCTCGTCCCCCCACGCCTCACACCCCCTGACAGTTGTGACACGGTGACACTGGCTGCTGGGTGTCTAGTTAGGAGGGACCAGAAGCAGCACCTGGTGCCAGATCAGACGTGCCTTTTCACGGGCAGGAGACATGAGAGATTAGGACTTTGTGTCTAGAAAACAAAGCAAGCGGCTAGAAGGTGATCTGAGCTGTGGACTTGAAACCCACGTGCGAGGTGATAGCTCCCCCCGGACACTGGCTCGGAAGCTTCCGCACAGGCGAGACCACACAGTGCTTCCTGCTCGACCCCTGCAGGCCTCCCTGTGGGTACAGCTGGACATGCGTTCCTCAGGCTCCCCAACCCAGAGCCTGAAGGGCCGAGGCTGCCAGGGCCTGGGGACGCAAGTGGTCACTCCACCAACGCTGCTCGCCCCCTCCTCCCCAGGGACCAGGGGAGGGAAGCCCTGTGGAGTCTGAGGCCCGGCAAAGGCACAGCTCACACCCCCCCCCAGGACCTCCGGCCCCACCCTGCTCCCTCAGGCCCCCTGTCTGCCAGGACCCCCAGCCCCGCTCTGCTTCCTCAGGCCCCCCGTCTCCCCCTCCCAGAGCCCGCACCCCACCGACCCACATTACTGGTGTGGACGTCCACGCACACACTCTGCTCCGTGTCCTCTTCCCACATGGGACACCCTCATTCCGGCTTCTCCCTAATGACGGCCTGGACCTCAAAAATTTCCACTAGACCCCTTCCTACCCTGTTCTGAGCAAATTACTAGTCAGTCCGTGCTACCATCATCCCACGAGCACACCAGGAAGCTGAGGCACCGAGAAGCCAAGTAATCCAGCTGGAAGCACAGCTGTGGGACCACGGAGTGGGGTCTGCACCCGCCGCCTGCCCAGGGGGACTGTCCACTCCCCGCAGGTTCCAGGCCTGTTCCCTTCACCCCCTCCCGGGGCCAGCTCACAGAACATCCTCCGGGGGGGACTCACTCACCTTCTTCTAACAGGATCCGTCTCACTATCCTGTTCTGGGATCACCCGGAAGGCTTGTCACTGAAGCTCGTTCAGCCTCACGTCACCAGGGCAGCTTTCCTGGATCACACTCACCACCTGCATGTCCATTCCCCGCTCAGACCCAGAAAGGACCCCTCGGCCCCAAGGCTCTGCCTGGGCTCCCTCCCCCTCCTGCCTGGTCCGTCCCTCTCATGTCCCCTGAAGAGTCACCAGGAGCTCCCACCTGCCCCAGGCAGGCTGTCTGCTCTGTCCTGGGGAGGCCTCCGTGGTGTCAGGTGGAAGACACAAGAGGTACCCATGGGGCCTCCCTCACGCAGCCCAGTGGCCAGCACCCGCCTAATGACCTTATCACTCGGGATGGACAGGGTTCAGGGGGTCCGTGGCATCTCCTGGTCCTCATTCCATCCCAGCACTGCTCACAGGGAAGTTGCTAAGCAACTCTGTGCCGGCTGCACAGAGAGGACGCTCATACACACGGCCCCCTGCCAGCACGCGGGGCTCTCGTGGTCAGGCCTCTCCCAGGATATGGAGCTCACCTGAGCAGGTACCCAGCAGCCCCCGGGGCTCTCGTGGTCAGGCCCCTCCCAGGGTATGGAGCTCACCTGAGCAGGTACCCAGCAGCCC
>NC_041220.1:57217405-57223361 GCF_002837175.3 Physeter macrocephalus
TGTGGACGTCCACGCACACACTCTGCTCCGTGTCCTCTTCCCACATGGGACACCCCCATCCCTGCTTCTCCCTAATGACGGCCTGGACTTCGAATGTTCTGGGCAGGAAGAGGGCAAGGAGGATGCCGGCCTGTCCTGTCTGCCTCCCGGGGGCCCAGACACAGGGCTCGGGGGCTGCTGGGCCTTGAGGTCTGGATGCTCCCAGGTGTGGCATGAACCTGCCACTGGCCGCTGGAGCTGCTCCTTCCGAGATTCAGGAAACAGGGGGACCCACCAAACGGAGCCCATCCCCAGGCTCTGCTGCAAGTCTGCTCGGATTTGCTCACCTGATCCTGAAGACAGACCTGCGGGAAACAGGGCCTGCGATTCGCATACTGACGGTGTTCTGTGGAATTTCCACTAGACCCCTTCCTACCCTGTTCTGAGCAAATTACTAGGCAGTCCGTGCTACCATCACCCCACGAGCAGACCAGGAAGCCGAGGCTCCGAGGAGCCAAGTAATCCAGCCGGAAGCACAGCTGTGGGACCACGGAGTGGGGTCTGCACCTGCCGCCCGCCCAGGGGGACTGTCCACTCCCCGCAGTTTCCACGCCTATTCCCTTCACCCCCTCCCGGGGCCAGATCACAGAGCATCCTCCTGGGGGGACTCACTCACCTTCTAACAGGATCCGTCTCACTATCCTGTTCTGGGATCATCCGGAAGGCTTGTCACTGAAGCACGTTCAGCCTCACGTCACCAGGGCAGCTTTCCAGGATCACACTCACCACCTGCACGTCCAATCCCAGCTCAGACCCAGAAAGGACCCCTCGGTCCCAAGGCTCTGCCTGGGCTCCCTCCCCCTCCTGCCTGGTCCCTCCCTCTCATGTCCCCTGCAGGGTCACCAGGAGCTCCCACCTGCCCCAGGCAGGCTGTCTGCTCTGTCCTGGGGAGGCCTCTGTGGTGTCAGGTGGAAGACACAAGAGGTACCTGTGAGGCCTTCCTCACGCAGCCCAGTGGCCAGCACCCGCCTACTCACCTCATCACTCGGGATGGACAGGGGTTCAGGGGGTCCGTGGCATCTCCTGGTCCTCATTCCATCCCAGCACTGCCCACAGGGAAGTTGCTAAGCAACTCTGTGCCGGCTGCACAGAGAGGACGCTCATACACACGACCACTTCCCAGCACGCTGGGCTCTGGTGGTCAGGCCCCACCCAGGATATGGAGCTCAGCTGAGCAGGTACCCAGCAGCCCACGGGGCTCTGGTGGTCAGGCCCCTCCCAGTATATGGAGCTCAGCTGAGCAGGTACCCAGCAGCCCACGGGGCTCTGGTGGTCAGGCCCCTCCCAGTATATGGAGCTCAGCTGAGCAGGTACCCAGCACGCTCATACACACAGCTACCCAGCAGCCCACGGGACTCTGGTGGTCAGGCCCCTCCCAGGATATGGAGCTCAGCTGAGCAGGTACCCAGCAGCCCACGGCGCTCTCGTGGTCAGGCCCCTCCCAGGGTATGGAGCTCACCTGGGCAGGTACCCCGGCAAGGCTGGGCACACAGGAACTGTGCACATAGCCCTCATTTCAGAGCACCCCCAGCTCACCTGTTGGTCAGAGCTGACACAAAGCACCTCAGAGCAGGACCTGAACTAACAAACAGCAGCTCCGGGACAGGTCTGTGACACTGGGCCTCACTCTGTGCGGCCTCCTTCCACCGGGTCTTCCAGAGGCTTCCACTGCAGCTGGGGCACCAAGCCTCTGTTTTCACCCATAACCGCTCCTCTCCCTGACTCCTGGGTTCCTCTCATTAGGAGAGGGTTTTCTTGAATTTGTTTCCCACTCATGGACTAGACAAAATGAGTAGAAAGCAAGCCAGAGCTGCAGCCCCTTGTCTAGCCTGACCCTCAGGACCTACACCTGTTCCTTGAACCTGGCCGGTGCAGCAAGGCCCATCTTCTGCAGCTGTGAACCCCTGAGGAGCGAGGATTGGCTGACCTGGGCAGCCTGACCCGGCCGGCCAGCCCCCCCCAGGTGTGCCTGGGCTGAGGTCAATATAAACACCGCTCCAGGAAGCAAGAGCCCTTGCAGCTGTGCCTGACGCCATATTCTCTGCCCCGTCAGCAGTCTCGGGGCTGGTCTGCTGGGAGGGAGTAGGGTCCACGGTCTTCTTGAAGTTGTTTCCCACTCATGGACTAGACAAAATGATTAGAAAAAAAGCCAGAGCTGCAGCCCCTTGTCTATCCTGACCCTCAGGACATACACCTGTTCCTTGGACCTGGCCGGTGCAGCAAGGCCCATTTTCTGCACCTGTGAACCCCTGAGGGGCGAGGATTGGCTGACCTGGGCAGCCTGACCCGGCCGGCCAGCCCTCCCCAGGTGTGCCTGGGCTGAGGTCAATATAAACACCGCTCCAGGCAGCAAGAGCCACTGCAGCTGTGCCTGACGCCGTATTCTCTGCCCCGTCAACAGTCTCGGGGCTGGGCTGGTGGGAGGGAGTAGGGCCTACGGCTCTGTGCGTGGCCCGGTGTGAGCGGGGCTCTGCTGGACTTTCTGCAGGAGTTGCTGGGCTGCCACTTGCTAAAGAAGAGGATGTGTCACACATACCTGCCGCTGGAATTTCTCCACGGGCAGAGGTGAGGAAGGAAAAAAGCAGTGGGGGCCAGGACAGGAGGGGTACATCAGGCAGGGAAATGGAAAGCTTCCAGAAGAGCGCCTGGGGCCAGGACCATCCTGGCTGGCCTGCAGGCCCCAAGTCGGCCTGCGTGCTGTGGCTGGTGTGGCTCCACGGCCCTTCCTCTAGGTTTTCAAGTCCTTGCACACATTCAGGTGTTTTACCTGGGAAGGGTGGGAACAGTTCAGCAGCAGCTGGCCTGGGGGTCAGCTCACGTTTACTCAGGGACGCCTCGGCACGGTCCCCCAGCTTTGCAATGAGGACGCTCCTTGCGGGGGGTGCTGCTGGCTGCCTGGGAGACGATTCCCCACCTCTGACCAACTTCAGAATTGTTTACCACTGGAGCAAGTGCCCTTATAGGGTTTTCCTCTGTATAACTGGTGGGTTCTGTTCTTTTTTCTTTTTTACTTTGAGGTAGGTTTTATTCCTCTTTTTTGTGTTTATAGATATAAGCATGGAAATAATTCATTCATATACATACATCTATGGGAAAGAAAGAACTTTTTTCTGTTTTATTTAATTTAATTTTTTGAATTTTACTTTATTTTTTTATACAGTAGGTTCTTATTGGTTATGTATTTTATACATATAAGTGTATACATGTCAATCCCAATCTCCCAATTCCTCCCACCACCACCACCGCCCCCACGGCTTTCCCCCCTTGGTGTCTATACGCTTGTTCTCTATATCTGTTTCTCTATTTCTGCCCTGCAAACCATTTCATCTGTATCATTTTTCTAGGTTCCACATATATGCATTAATATACAATATTTGTTTTTCTCTTTCTGACTTACTTCACGCTGTATGACAGTCTCTAGATCCATTGACGTCTCTATAAATGATCCAATTTCATTCCTTTTTATGGCTGAGTAATATTCCATTGTATATATGTACCACACCTTTAAACATTGGTCTGTCTGTGGGCATTGAGGTTGCTTCCATTACCTGGCTATTGCAAATAGTGCTTCAATGAACATTTCGGTGAATGTGTCTTTTTGATTTATGGTTTTCTCTGGGTATATGCCCAGTAGTGGGATTGCTGGATCATATGGTAATTCTATTTTTAGTTTTTTAAGAAACCTCCATACTGTTCTCCATAGTGACTGTATCAATTTACATTCCCACCAAGAGCGGAAGAGGGTTCCTTTGCCCCACACACTCACCAGCATTTGTTGTTTGTTGATTTTCTGATGATGCCCATTCTAACAGGTGTGCGGTGATACCTCATTGTAGTTTTGATTTGCATTTCTCTAATAATGAGTGATGTTGAGCAGCTTTTCATGTGCTTCTTGGCCATCTCTGTGTCTTCTTGGAAGAAATGTCTATTTACACCTTCTGCCCATTTTTGTATTGGGTTGTTTGTTTTTTTTAATATTGAGCTGCATGAGCTGTTTATATATATTGGAGATTAATCCTTTGTCCGTTGATTCATTTGCAAATATTTTATCCCATTCTGAGGGATGTCTTTTCATCTTGTTTGTAGTCTCCTTTGCTTTGCAAAAGCTTTTACATTTCATTAAGTCCCATTTGTTTATTTTTCTTTTTTATTGCGTTACTCTGGAAGGTGGAACAAAAAAGATCTTGCTGTGATTTATGTCAGAGTATTCTTCCTATGTTTTCCTCTAAGAGTTTTATACTGTCTGGTCTTACATTAAGGTCTCTAATCCATTTTGAATTTATTTTTGTGTATGGTATTAGGGAGTGTTCTAATTTCATTCTTTTACATGTAGCTGTCCATTTTTCCCAGCACCACTTATTGAAGAGACTGTCTTTTCTCCATTGTATATCCTTGCCTCCTTTGTCATAGATTAGTGGACCATAGCTGTGTAGCTTTAACTCTGGGCTTTCTTTTTTTTTCATTTACATCTTTATTGAAGTATAATTGCTTTACTATTGTGTGTTAGTTTCTGCTGTATAACAAAGTGAATCAGCTATACATACACATATATCACCGTATCCCCTCCGTCTTGCATCTCCCTCCATATCCCCTCTCTCTTGCATCTCCCTCCCACCCTCCGTATCCCACCCCTTTAGGTGGTCACAGAGCACCGAGCTGATCTCCCTGTGCTATGTGGCTGCTTCCCAGTAGCTATCGATGTTACATTTGGTAATGTATATATGTCCATGTCACTCTCTCACTTTGTCCCAACTCACCCTTCCCCCTGCCCGTGTCCTCAAGTCCTTTCTCTAAGTCTGTGTCCTTAATCCTGTTCTGCCCCTAGGTTCTTCATAAACTTTTTTCTCCTTTAGATTCCATATATCTGTGCTAGCATACGGTATTTGTTTTCCTCTTTCTGACTTACTTCACTGTGTAGGACAGACTCAAAATCCATTCACCTCACGACAGATAACTCAGTTTCGTTTCTTTTTATGGCTGAGTAATATTCCATTGTATATATGTGCCAGATCTTCTTTATCCATTGATCTGCCAATGGACACTTAGGTTGTTTCCATGTCCTGGCTATTGTAAATAGAGCTGCAATGAACATTGTTGTACATGACTCTTTTTGAATTCTGGTTTTCTCAGGGTAAATGCCCAGTAGTTGGATTGCTGGGTCATATGGTACTTCTATTTTTAGTTTTTTAAGGAACCTCCATACTGTTCTCCATAGTGGCTATAACAATTTACATTCCCACCAACAGTGCAAGAGGGTTCCCTTTTCTCCAATAAATGCCTCTCCAGCATTTATTGTTTGTAGATTCTTTGATGATTGCCATTCTGACTGCTGTGAGGTGATACCTCACTGTAGTTTTGATTTACATTTCTCTAATACTTAGCAATGTTGACCATATTTTCATAAGCTTTTGCAGCTATTTTCTCCCATTCTGAGGGTTGTCTTTTGGTCTTGTTTATGGTATATTTTGCTGTGCAAAAGCTTTTAAGTTTCATTAGGTCCCATTTGTTTATTTTTGTTTTTATTTCCATTTCTCTAGGAGGTGGGTCAAAAAGGATCTTGCTGTGATTTATGTCATAGAGTGTTCTGCCTGTGTTTTCCTCTAAGAGTTTGATAGTGTCTTGTCTTGCATTTAGGTCTTTAATCCATTTTGAGTTTATTTTTGTGTATGGTGTTAGGGAGTCTCCTAATTTCATTCTTTTACGTGTAGCTGGCCAGTTTTCCCAGTACCACTTACTGAAGAGACTGTCTTTTCTCCACTGTATATCCTTGCCTCCTATGTCATAGAAGGGTTAGCCATAGGTACGTAGGTTTATCTCTGGGCTTTCTATCCTGTTCCATTGATTTATATTTCTGTTTTTGTGCCAGTACCATATAGTCTTGATTACTGTAGCTTTGTAGTATAGTGTGAGGTCAGGA
>NC_041220.1:57223861-57227774 GCF_002837175.3 Physeter macrocephalus
ACTGCAGCAGGTGAAGGCAAGGACTGGGGGTGCTTGGTTACTTGTCCCCCAAAGACCCAGAATGTGGGCTCTGACTTGGTGGGTCCACCACCACCCGGGCTCACCTGGGGGGTCGCTGCAGGGAGAGCGCATCCTTGGGTGATTTTCCAACTCTCCCTACTCCCAGCTTCACCCCCTGGGCCCCCCTGGCCCAATAATAGTCTTTAAATAGTGTCGCTCACCAACAGGCCTACGTGGGAGATTTTAGTATTGTGTGGGAGTCCAGCGACCAGCGCCCATGTGTCCTGGGTGTCTTGGGAGGGGAGGAAGCCTCGCTCTCACGTTCCTGCCCCAGTGCACCTGGGATCAGGGCAGCAGACCCAGGCTCTGTTCTGGCAGAAGCTCCCTCTCTGTGAAATATTCTGTGTTTCTGCACGGAATTGTCTCTTGTTTCTTGTGGTAACAGTGAGGTTGGGTGGGGGGCGCTTCTGGTCCCCTTATCCTCACTGGAGGCTCAGGAGGCCACACAGCTTTGGGGCAGCTCCAGCACCAGGAACCCACCCTAGGGAAATTCTCAAGAGCAGGGACCAGGCCTGGGGGCGGAGGGGAGTAGGGGCCCGGCCTCTGCAGGATCCCCGGGGCTAGGATGCCTCCTACGCAGGAGGGCCTTGGATGACATGTCCTTCCCGGAAGGGTGTGAGCACGGTCAGGGCTCCCTGGGAATACTCCACACTGACCACTCGGTGGTCAGACACCTGCATGGACTGGACCGGGCCCCGAAACTCTGTACCTTCTACCACATCCACAGCCTGGTGGACTCTGTGCGGGCCTAGGACCATGAGGTGTGAACCGGCAGGATCGGTGCAAGCCCTCCTGCCTGCCACGTGGCCTCCAGCCCACCACAGACCCTCCAGTCCTGCCATGGACACCCCCATTGGAGCCAGGACAGAGGCCCGGCCTCTCTGTGGGCAGGTGAACCCACACCGCACGGGCCCTGGTGCAGTGCCCGTTCCTTGGGGTCAGCTGGGTGCACGCAGGTCAGCCAGTGTCTGTGTCTCAGCCTGTGACCACTGACCACACTCCTGCTCTGCTCACAAGAGTGAGGCCAATGGAGGGACAACAGGGGTGGGAACAAAGCCGGGTCAGTGTCAGGCTGGGTGAGAAAGGGTCCAAGGAGCGAGAACACAGTTGCCCTTGCCTGGTGAGCCGAGAGCTGATGTCCGCGCTGTGGGCAGCCACTCTCCACATATCCCGAGGTAAAGGCTGCCTTTCCTGCACCCTGGGGCAGGGTCATGCCTGTGCATACAGCAGGACGCACAGCAGTGCACGCAGCAGGCCCGAATGCCTGCCCTTGACATGTACTTGGGGCTTGGTGAGGGTGGAACATCCCGACGGGACCTGGGCCGAGCCCGGGGAGGATGGAGGGGAGAAGCGTTCGGGAGGCCCTACAGGGGGTCCTCACCTGTCTGCACAGGTGGACTGAGGACACCGACCGGGGGTGGGCAGGCAGGGAGCCCAGTCCTGGGTCATCCCTGAGGCTGGACGAGGGGGGAGGATAGAGGGGAGAAGCGTTCGGGAGCCCCTACAGGGGGTCCTCACCTGTCTGCACAGGTGGAATGAGGACACCGACCGGGGGTGGGCAGGCAGGGAGTCCAGTCCTGGGTCATCCCTGAAGCTGGACGAGGGGTGTGGAGCTGGGCATGATGGCAGTGGGGCGGAGGAGCTGATCGCAGGACCCTGGGGAGACAGAGCACACGAGGCAGAGGGGAAGGTGGAGACTGTGCCCGACGCAGGACGGAGACACCAGCAGGCGGCGCTGCAGGGCGGGATCAGAGCTGCTCCTTGAAGGGCGGCCCCCGAGCCCCGCACCGCTGGAAGCTCCGCGGCGTCCAGACAGAAACCCAGAGGATGGGGGGCCGGAGGGGCGAGAGGAGTTTGGAAAAGTCAGCCCATCTCCATATGTCCTGGGGAAGGGGTCCCTGTTCCAGCCTCATTCCTTAGACTCTGCCCACCTGGGGAAGACAGGACACTCAACAGCCGGTTGTGCAAGCCTTGGAATTTGTCAGGAGGATGAAAGGGAAGGAGGGGAAAGGAATGAAAAACAAGCTCTAGGTGCTTGGACAGTACATGCCACTCTAATTTCCAATCAGGAAGAGGAATTTCCCAAAAGCTCAGGTTGCCCCTGTAACCAGAATGGGGCTTGAAGCAATCCTGCCACTTTGTGGCCGGTTCCAGAAACAAGTTGAAGACACTTGTTCAGGGGCACTGCAATTAACAACGCCTGCAGAGTTCTAAATGATAACTATCGTCCAAAAATATATTGAGGTAAGGCAACGAAGAGGATTTGAACGCAAGGCCGAATTGCAGGAAACAGATTTCAAGAGGTAGATCGGAATGGCCTTGACAGCACATGAAAAGCGGCAGAACTTGGACAATGATGCAGTTGGCCAAAAAGGGTGTATGCGTTTTTCCCTGAATATATTCAGGAAAAAATGCATACGCCCATTTTTCCCAACAAAGCAAGCTGGGAGAGCAAATCAGCACTACAAAGAAGTCTCATTTCCCCTCAGTCAAAAGGGCCATCCGAAAAAAGTGTAATAACCAGAAAGGCAAGGACAGGCCACGGAGACAAGGGAGCCTTGTTAAGCTGATGGGAGGGATGTAAATTGCCAACAGCCACTCGGCACAAGTGTAGGCTGTTTCCTACAACATGTAAAAAACAGAAACACAGAGCATAGGGCACTTCCACACATGGGCGTTTATCTTGGGAAAATGAAAAATCAACCAGACAAAGGCACCCCGAAGTTGAGGGCTGCTCTCTTGACAAGAACATCGGCTTCGGTACACATTTCATATCCCAGAGAAGAGAAAAATGGACAAAAGTTGTGCTACTTAGGTCCAATGGAATATCACTTAGCCATGAAATCCATGTCATAAGGCTAGTAGCAGCATCATGAGTGGATTTATGTACGATCATCCTAAGTGAAATAAGTCACACAAAAAGAGAAACTTATGATATCACTTATAGAGGGAATGCAAAAATCGCTCCCCATGAACTGAATTACAAAACAGAACAGAGTCACGCTTTTAGAAAACACACTTATGCCTGCTTAAGGGGAAAGGTGAGGTGGGGTGATGCATAAAACACGAGTTTGAAATTAGCACAGATACCTTTCCAAAAACCGAATATGTAATGGACACGACCTACTCCTTGCTCAATGAACTAGACTCAACAATCCCTGTGCATTGCGGAAGAAACTATCAGACTAGTAAGCATCTTAAAACCTAATTATTGATATCTGTATGTAAGTGAACCAAGTGTGTGTAAAGCAGGATAAACACAGCAGTGAAAATCAGCTAAACCCCATTATAAAAATACATTTCCAAAACCAAAAAGAAACAGACACGGCAAAAGAGAGAGAAATCCTTGCTAAATGCGGTCAGGGGCTGTGATGCAACCAGGATGGACCCCAACTACACCCAAAGCTGCATAAGACATAAGGCTGGATACTCTTGGGGCTGAGAGAATTGGTGAGGATGGGGGAGCAAATGCAGAGCCTTTAGAGCAATCTTGCGTGCTACCCATTCCATGGGTCCCAACTCTCGAGGTTCAACGCAATCTTCCTACAGCGAAACCACTCATCGGAAACCCAGCGAATGGTACACCGTGTGATCAGGAAAGCTTTCTAAAACGCAATTCATTTTTCAACTCCTGGTGCTTGCGTTCTCCATTCTAGCCGCATTACTAACAATCTCCCCACTTGGAGAATCAGCGCCTTTACACTCCTGATTCGAACGGTCTGCAACTTGTCCGGAGGATGAACTGGAAGGGGGGAACCAATGAGAGACTAGCTGTAGCTGTTTGGACAGGCACATGTTACTCTAATTTCCCATCACGAAGAAGAATTCACCAAAGGCTCAGCCTGCCCCCCCC
>NC_041220.1:57230917-57238987 GCF_002837175.3 Physeter macrocephalus
CTGAGTCCTGGAGTGCAGGGTTTATTGGGGTCTGTCACGTCAATGTGGGGACAGCCATGTGCCTGACCTTGGCCTCCAGCCCCCGGGGGCGACTCAGGAAGCCCCACCGTGCATCATGCCGTCAGCACAGACCAGCCTGGAGAGAGGCCCACGGAGCACGGACACTCCCGTCAGACTCAAGGTGACCTCTGGTGCCAGGACAGAGGCCCGGCCTCTCTGTGGGCAGGTGAACCCACACCGCACGGGCCCTGGTGCAGTGTCCGTTCCGTGGGGTCAGCTGGGTGCACGCAGGTCAGCTAGTGTCTGTGTCTCAGCCTGTGACCACTGACCACACTCCTGCTCTGCTCACAAGAGCGAGGCCAATGGAGGGACAGCGGGGGTGGGAACAAAGCCGGGTCAGGGTCAGGCTGGGTGAGAAAGGGTCCAAGGAGCGAGAACCCAGCTGCCTTTGCCTGGTGAGCCGAGCGCTGACGTCCACCCTGTGGGTAGCCCCTCTCCCCACGTCCCGAGGTAAGGCTGCCTTTCCTGCACCCTGGGGCAGGGTCATGCCTGTGCATACAGCAGGACGCACAGCAGTGCACACAGCAGGCCCGAATGCCTGCCCTTGACATGTACTTGGGGCTTGGTGAGGGTGGAACATCCCGACGGGACCTGGGCCGAGCCCGGGGAGGATGGAGGGGAGAAGTGTTCGGGAGGCCCTACAGGGGGTCCTCACCTGTCTGCACAGGTGGACTGAGGACACCGACCGGGGGTGGGCAGGCAGGGAGCCCAGTCCTGGGTCATCCCTGAGGCTGGACGAGGGGTGTGGAGCTGGGCATGATGGCAGTGGGGCGGAGGAGCTGATTGCAGGACCCTGGGGAGACAAAGCACCCGAGGCAGAGGGGAAGGTGGAGACTGTGCCCGACGCAGGACGGAGACACCAGCAGGCGGCGCTGCAGGGCGGGATCAGGGCTGCTCCCTGAAGGGCGGCTCCTGAGCCCCGCACCGCTGGAAGCTCCGCGGCGTCCAGACAGAAACCCAGAGGATGGGGGGCCGGAGGGGCGAGAGGAGTTTGGAAAAGTCAGCCCATCTCCATATGTCCTGGGGAAGGGGTCCCTGTTCCAGCCTCATTCCTTAGACTCTGCCCACCTGGGGAAGACAGGACACTCAACAGCCGGTTGTGCAAGCCTTGGAATTTGTCGGGAGGATGAAAGGGAAGGAGGGGAAAGGAATGAAAAACAAGCTCTAGGTGCTTGGACAGTACATGCCACTCTAATTTCCAATCAGGAAGAGGAATTTCCCAAAAGCTCAGGTTGCCCCTGTAACCAGAATGGGGCTTGAAGCAATCCTGCCACTTTGTGGCCGGTTCCAGAAACAAGTTGAAGACACTTGTTCAGGGGCACTGCAATTAACAACGCCTGCAGAGTTCTAAATGATAACTATCGTCCAAAAATATATTGAGGTAAGGCAACGAAGAGGATTTGAACGCAAGGCCGAATTGCAGGAAACAGATTTCAAGAGGTAGATCGGAATGGCCTTGACAGCACATGAAAAGCGGCAGAACTTGGACAATGATGCAGTTGGCCAAAAAGGGTGTATGCGTTTTTCCCTGAATATATTCAGGAAAAAATGCATACGCCCATTTTTCCCAACAAAGCAAGCTGGGAGAGCAAATCAGCACTACAAAGAAGTCTCATTTCCCCTCAGTCAAAAGGGCCATCCGAAAAAAGTGTAATAACCAGAAAGGCAAGGACAGGCCACGGAGACAAGGGAGCCTTGTTAAGCTGATGGGAGGGATGTAAATTGCCAACAGCCACTCGGCACAAGTGTAGGCTGTTTCCTACAACATGTAAAAAACAGAAACACAGAGCATAGGGCACTTCCACACATGGGCGTTTATCTTGGGAAAATGAAAAATCAACCAGACAAAGGCACCCCGAAGTTGAGGGCTGCTCTCTTGACAAGAACATCGGCTTCGGTACACATTTCATATCCCAGAGAAGAGAAAAATGGACAAAAGTTGTGCTACTTAGGTCCAATGGAATATCACTTAGCCATGAAATCCATGTCATAAGGCTAGTAGCAGCATCATGAGTGGATTTATGTACGATCATCCTAAGTGAAATAAGTCACACAAAAAGAGAAACTTATGATATCACTTATAGAGGGAATGCAAAAATCGCTCCCCATGAACTGAATTACAAAACAGAACAGAGTCACGCTTTTAGAAAACACACTTATGCCTGCTTAAGGGGAAAGGTGAGGTGGGGTGATGCATAAAACACGAGTTTGAAATTAGCACAGATACCTTTCCAAAAACCGAATATGTAATGGACACGACCTACTCCTTGCTCAATGAACTAGACTCAACAATCCCTGTGCATTGCGGAAGAAACTATCAGACTAGTAAGCATCTTAAAACCTAATTATTGATATCTGTATGTAAGTGAACCAAGTGTGTGTAAAGCAGGATAAACACAGCAGTGAAAATCAGCTAAACCCCATTATAAAAATACATTTCCAAAACCAAAAAGAAACAGACACGGCAAAAGAGAGAGAAATCCTTGCTAAATGCGGTCAGGGGCTGTGATGCAACCAGGATGGACCCCAACTACACCCAAAGCTGCATAAGACATAAGGCTGGATACTCTTGCGGCTGAGAGGATTGGTGAGGATGGGGGAGCAAATGCAGAGCCTTTAGAGCAATCTTGCGTGCTACCCATTCCATGGGTCCCAACTCTCGAGGTTCAACGCAATCTTCCTACAGCGAAACCACTCATCGGAAACCCAGCGAATGGTACACCGTGTGATCAGGAAAGCTTTCTAAAACGCAATTCATTTTTCAACTCCTGGTGCTTGCGTTCTCCATTCTAGCCGCATTACTAACAATCTCCCCACTTGGAGAATCAGCGCCTTTACACTCCTGATTCGAACGGTCTGCAACTTGTCCGGAGGATGAACTGGAAGGGGGGAACCAATGAGAGACTAGCTGTAGCTGTTTGGACAGGCACATGTTACTCTAATTTCCCATCACGAAGAAGAATTCACCAAAGGCTCAGCCTGCCCCCCCCCGAACGACAATAGGGCGTGAAGCCATCCTGCGGTTATGCGGCCAGCTCACAAAAAAGCGAGTTGGATAATGGAGCTCAGGGGCACTGCACTTCACAAACCTGCCGAGTTCTAAATGATAACTACCGTCCAAAAATATATTGACGTAAGGCAACGAAGAGGATTTCAACGCAAGGCCGAATTGCAGGAAACAGATTTCAAGGGGTAGATCGGAATGGCCTTGACAGCACATGAAAAGCGGCAGAACGTGGACAATGATGCAGTTGGCCAAAAAGGGCGTATGCGTTTTTTCCTGAATATATTCAGGAAAAAACGCATACGCCCTTTTTGGCAAACCAAGCACGCGGGGAGAGCAAATCAGCGCTACAAAGGAGTCTCACGGCCCCACCCCGGTCAAAAGGGCCATCCGAAAAAAGTGTAAACCAGAAAGGCAGGACAGGCCACGGAGACAAGGGAGACTTGTTAAGCTGATGGGCGGGATGTAAATTACCAATAGCCACTCGCCACAACTGTATGCTGTTTCCTAAAACATGTAAAAAACAGAACCACAGAGCATAGGGCACTTCCACACATGGGCGTTTATCTTGGGAAAATCAAAATTCAACCAGACACAGGCACCCCAAAGTTAAAGGCTGCTGTCATGACAAGAAGCTCGACTTCGGTACACGTTTCATATCCCAGGGAAGAGAAAAATGGACAAAGAAGTTGTGCTACTTAAGTCCAATGGAATATCACTCTGTCATGAAATACATGTCATAAGGCTAGTAGCAGCATCATGAGTGGATTTAGGTACGATTATCCCAAGTGAAATAAGTCACACAGAAAAAGAAAATTATGATATCACTTATACAGGAAATGTAAAAATCCCTCCCCATGCACTGAATTACAAAACGGAAAAGAGTCACGCTTTTAGGAAACACACCTATGCCTGCTTAAGGGAAAAGGTGAGGTGGGATGATGCATAAAACACGAGTTTCAAATTAGCACAGATACCGTCCGAAAACCGAATATGTAATGGACACGACCTACTCCTTGTTCAATGAACTGGACTCAACAGCCCCTGTGCATCGCAGAAGAATATATCACACTAGTAAGCATCTTAAAACCTAAGTATTGATATCTCTCTGTAAATGAATCAAGTGTGTGTAAAGCAGCATAAACAGAGTGGTGAATGTCAGCTAAACCCCATTATGAAAATACATTTCCAAAACCAAAAAGAAACAAGCACGGCAAGAGAGAGAGAAATGCTTCCAAAATGCGTTCAGGGGCTGTGATGCAACCAGGATGGACCCCAACTACATCCAAAGCTGCATAAGACATAAGGTTGGATACTCTTGGGGCTGAGAGAATTGGTGAGGTTGGGGGAGCAAATGCAGAGCCTTTAAAGCAATCGTGCGTGCTACCCATTCCATGGGTCCCAACTCTCGAGGTTCAACGCAATCTTCCTACAGCGAAACCACTCATGGCAAACCCAGGGAATGGTACACCGTGTGATCGGGAAAGCTTTCTAAAACGAACCTCAGTTTTCACCTCGTGGTGCTCGCTTTCTCCATTCTAGCCCCTTTACAAACAATCTCCCCACTTGGAGTATCAGCGCCGTTACACTCCTGTTTCGTACGGTCTGCAATTTGTCAGGAGGATGAACTGGAATGGGGGAACCAATGAGAGGCTAGCTGTAGGTGTTTGGACAGGCACATGTCACTCTAATTTCCCATCACAAAGAAGAATTCACCAAAGGCTCAGCCTGCCCCTCCGGAACGACAATAGGGCGTGAAGCCATCCTGCGGTTGTGCGGCCAGCTCCCAAAAAAACGAGTTGGAAAATGGAGCTCAGGGGCACTGCACTTCACAACCTGCCGAGTTCTAAATGATAACTATCGTCCAAAAATATATTGACGTAAGGCAACGAAGAGGATTTGAACGCAAGGCCGAATTCCAGGAAACAGATTTCAAGAGGTAGATCGGAATGGCCTTGACCGCACATGAAAAGCAGGAGAACGTGGACAATGATGCAGTTGGCCAAAAAGGGCGTATGCGTTTTTTCCTGAATATATTCAGGAAAAAACGCATACGCCCTTTTTGGCGAACCAAGCAAGCTGGGAGAGCAAAGCAGCACTACAAAGAAGTCTCACTTCCCCCAGGGTCAAAAGGGCCATCCGAAAAAATTGTAAAAACCAGAAAGCAGGAGAGGCCACGGAGACCAGGGAGCCTTGTTAAGCTGATGGGCGGGATGGAAATTGCCAACAGCCACTCGACACAAGTGTATGCTGTTTCCTAAAACACGGAAAAAACAGAACCACCGAGCATAGGGCACTTCCACACATGGGCGTTTATCTTGGGAAAATGAAAAATCCACCAGACACAGGCACACCAAAGTTGAGGGCTGCTGTCTTGACAAGAAGCTCGACTTCGGTACATGTTTCATATGCAGGGAAGAGAAAAATGGACAAACAAGTTGTGCTACTTAGGTCCAATGGAATATCACTCAGCCATAAAATCCATGTCATAAGGCTAGTAGCAGCATCATGAGTGGATTCAGGTACGATCATCCCAAGTGAAATAAGTCACACCGAAAAAGAAAATTATGATATCACTTATAGAGGGAATGTAAAAATCGCTCCCCATGAACTGAGTTACAAAACGGAACAGAGTCACACTTTTAGGAAACACACTTATGCCTGCTTAAGGGGAAAGGTGAGGTGGGGTGATGCATAAAACACTAGTTTGAAATTAGCACAGGTACCATTCCGAAAACCGAACATGTAATGGACACGACCTACTCCTTGCTCAATGAACTGGACTCAACAGCCCCTGTGCTATCACTTATAGAGGGAATGTAAAAATCGCTCCCCATGAACTGAGTTACAAAACGGAACAGAGTCACGCTTTTAGGAAACACACTTATGCCTGCTTAAGGGGAAAGGTGAGGTGGGGTGATGCATAAAACACTAGTTTGAAATTAGCACAGGTACCATTCCGAAAACCGAACATGTAATGGACACGACCTACTCCTTGCTCAATGAACTGGACTCAACAGCCCCTGTGCATCGCAGAAGAATATATCACACTAGTAAGCATCTTAAAACCTAAGTATTGATATCTCTCTGTAAATGAATCAAATGTGTGTAAAGCAGCATAAACAGAGAGGTGAATGTCAACTAAACCGCATTATAAAAATACATTTCCAAAACCAAAAAGAAACAAGCATGGCAAAGGAGACGGAAATTCTTCCAAAATGCGTTCAGGGGCTGTGATGCAACCAGGATGGACCCCAACTACACCCAAAGCTGCATAAGACATAAGCCTGGATACTCTTCTGGCTGAGAGGATTGGTGAGGGTGGGGGAACAAATGCAGAGCCTTAAAAGCAATCGTGCTTTAAATCGTGCTACCCATTCCATGGGTCCCAACTCTCGAGGTTCAACGCAATCTTTCTACAGCGAAACCACTCATCGGAAACCCAGCGAATGGTACACCGTGTGATCGGGAAAGCTTTCTAAAACGCACCTCATTTTTCACCTCCTGGTGCTCACGTTCTCCATTCTAGCCGCTTTACTAACAATCTCCCCACTTGGAGAATCAGCGCCTTTACACTCTTGTTTCGTACGGTCTGCAATTTGTCAGGAGGATGAACTGGAAGGGGGGAACCAATGAGAGACTAGCTGTAGGAGTATGGACAGGCACATGTCACTCTAATTTCCCATCACGAAGAAGAATTCACCAAAGGCTCAGCCTGACCGCCCGGAACGACAATAGGGCGTGAAGCCATCCTGCGGGTTTACGGCCAGCTCACAAAAAAGCGAGTTGGAAAATGGAGCTCAGGGGCACTGCACTTCACAAACCTGCCGAGTTCTAAATGATAACTATCGTCCAAAAATATATTGATGTAAGGAAACGAAGAGGATTTGAAGGCAAGGCCGAATTGCAGGAAACAGATTTCAAGAGGTAGATCGGAATGGGCTGACAGCACATGAAAAGAGGCAGAACGTGGACAATGATGCAGTTGGCCAAAAAGGGCGTATGCGTTTTTTCCTGAATATATTCAGGAAAAAACGCATACGCCCTTTTTGGCCAACCAAGCAAGCTGGGAGAGCAAATCAGCGCTACAAAGGAGTCTCACTTCCCCCCCGGTCAAAAGGGCCATCCGAAAAAAGTGTAAAAACCAGAAAGGCAGGACAAGCCACGGAGACAAGGGAGCCTTGTTAAGCTTATGGGCGGGATGTAAATTGCAAGTAATTGTAAGTCACACAGAAAAAAAAATTATGATATCACTTATAGAGGGAATGTAAAAATCGCTCCCCATGAACTGAATTACAAAGCGGAACAGAGTCACGCTTTTAGGAAACACACCTATATCTGCTTAAGAGGAAAGGTGAGGTGGGGTGATGCATAAAACACGCGTTTGAAATTAGCACAGATACCGTTCCGAAAACCGAATATGTAATGGACACGACCTACTCCTTGTTCAATGAACTGGACTCAACAGCCCCTGTGCATCGCAGAAGAATATATCACACTAGTAAGCATCTTAAAACCTAAGTATTGATATCTCTCTGTAAATGAATCAAGTGTGTGTAAAGCAGCATAAACAGAGTGGTGAATGTCAGCTAAACCCCATTATGAAAATACATTTCCAAAACCAAAAAGAAACAAGCACGGCAAGAGAGAGAGAAATGCTTCCAAAAGGCGTTCAGGGGCTGTGATGCAACCAGGATGGACCCCAACTACATCCAAAGCTGCATAAGACATAAGGTTGGATACTCTTGGGGCTGAGAGAATTGGTGAGGTTGGGGGAGCAAATGCAGAGCCTTTAAAGCAATCGTGCGTGCTACCCATTCCATGGGTCCCAACTCTCGAGGTTCAACGCAATCTTCCTACAGCGAAACCACTCATGGCAAACCCAGCGAATGGTACACCGTGTGATTGGGAAAGCTTTCTAAAACGAACCTCAGTTTTCACCTCGTGGTGCTCGCTTTCTCCATTCTAGCCCCTTTACAAACAATCTCCCCACTTGGAGTATAAGC
>NC_041220.1:57239260-57250006 GCF_002837175.3 Physeter macrocephalus
AATCAGCGCTACAAAGGAGTCTCACTTCCCCCCCGGTCAAAAGGGCCATCCGAAAAAAGTGTAAAAACCAGAAAGGCAGGACAAGCCACGGAGACAAGGGAGCCTTGTTAAGCTAATGGGCGGGATGTAAATTGCCAACAGCCACTCGGCACAAGTGTATGCTGTTTCCTAAAACATGGAGAAAACAGAACCACAGAGCATAGGGCACTTCCACACATGGGCGTTTATCTTGGGAAAATGAAAAATCCATCAGGCACAGGCACCCCAAATTTGAGGGCTGCTGTCTTGACAAGAAGCTCGACTTCGGTACATGTTTCATATCCAGGGAAGAGAAAAATGGACAAACAAGTTATGCTACTTAGGTCCAATGGAATATCACACAGCCATGAAATCCATATCATAAGGCTAGTAGCAGCATCAAGAGTGGATTCAGGTACGATCATCCCAAGTGAAATAAGTCACACCGAAAAAGAAAATTATGATGTCACTTATAGAGGGAATGTAAAAATCGCTCCCCATAAACTGAATTACAAAGCGGAACAGAGTCACGCTTTTAGGAAACACACCTATATCTGCTTAAGAGGAAAGGTGAGGTGGGGTGATGCATAAAACACGCGTTTGAAATTAGCACACATACCGTTCCAAAAACCGAATATGTAATGGACACGACCTACTCTTTGCTCAATGAACTGGACTCAACAGCCCCTGTGCATTGTAGAAGACTATATAACACTAGTAAGCATCTTAAAACCTAAGTATTGATATCTCTCTGTAAGTGAATCAAGTGTGTGTAAAGCAGCATAAACAGAGAAGTGAATGTCAGCTAAACCGCATTATAAAAATACATTTCCAAAACCAAAAAGAAACAAGCATGGCAAAGGAGACGGAAATTCTTCCAAAATGCGTTCAGGGGCTGTGATGTAACCAGGATGGACCCCAAATACACCGAAAGCTGCATAAGACATAAGCCTGGATACTCTTCTGGCTGAGAGGATTGGTGAGGGTGGGGGAGCAAATGCATAGCCTTTAAAGCACATACCGTTCCAAAAACCGAATATGTAATGGACACGACCTACTCTTTGCTCAATGAACTGGACTCAACAGCCCCTGTGCATTGTAGAAGACTATATAACACTAGTAAGCATCTTAAAACCTAAGTATTGATATCTCTCTGTAAGTGAATCAAGTGTGTGTAAAGCAGCATAAACAGAGAAGTGAATGTCAGCTAAACCGCATTATAAAAATACATTTCCAAAACCAAAAAGAAACAAGCATGGCAAAGGAGACGGAAATTCTTCCAAAATGCGTTCAGGGGCTGTGATGTAACCAGGATGGACCCCAAATACACCGAAAGCTGCATAAGACATAAGCCTGGATACTCTTCTGGCTGAGAGGATTGGTGAGGGTGGGGGAGCAAATGCATAGCCTTTAAAGCAATCGTGCGTGCTACCCATTCCATGGGTCCCAACTCTCGAGGTTCAACGCAATCTTCCTACAGCGAAACCACTCATGGCAAACCCAGCGAATGGTACACCGTGTGATTGGGAAAGCTTTGTAAAACGAACCTCATTTTTCACCTCCTGGTGCTCGCTTTCCCCATTCTAGCCGCTTTACAAACAATCTCCCCACTTGGAGTATAAGCACCTTTACACTCCTGTTTCGTACGGTCTGCAGTGTGTCCGGAGGATGAACTGGAATGGGGGAACCAATGAGTGACTAGCTGTAGGTGTTTGGACAGGCACATGTCACTCTAATTTCCCATCACGAAGAAGAATTCACCAAAGGCTCAGCCTGCCCTCTCGGAACGACAATAGGGCGTGAAGCCATCCTGCGGGTTTACGGCCAGCTCACAAAAAAGCGAGTTGGAAGATGGAGCTCAGGGGCACTGCACTTCACAAACCTGCCGAGTTCTAAATGATAACTATCGTCCAAAAATATATTGATGTAAGGAAACGAAGAGGATTTGAAGGCAAGGCCGAATTGCAGGAAACAGATTTCAAGAGGTAGATCGGAATGGGCTGACAGCACATGAAAAGAGGCAGAACGTGGACAATGATGCAGTTGGCCAAAAAGGGCGTATGCGTTTTTTCCTGAATATATTCAGGGAATGTAAAAATCGCTCCCCATGAACTGAATTACAAAGCGGAACAGAGTCACGCTTTTAGGAAACACACGTATATCTGCTTAAGAGGAAAGGTGAGGTTGGGTGATGCATAAAACTCGAGTTTGAAATTTGCAGAAATACCGTTCCAAATATAGAATATGTAATGGATACCACCTACTCCTTGCTCAATGAACTGGACTCAATATCCCTTGTGCATCGCAGAAGAATATATCATACCAGGAAGCATCTTAAAACCTAAGTATTGATATCTCTCTGTAAGTGAATCAAGTGTGTGTAAAGCAGCATAAAAGAGCGGTGAATGTCAGCTAAGCCTCATTATAAAAATACATTTCCAAAACCAAAAAGAAACAAGCACAGCAAAAGAGAGAGAAATTCTTTCAAAATGCATTCAGGGGCTGTGATGCAACCAGGATTGACCTCAACTACACCCAAGTCTGCATAAGACATAAGGCTGGATACTCTTGGGGTTGAGAGGATTGGTGAGGTTGGGGGAGCAAATGCAGACACTTTAAAGCAACACTGCGTGCTACCCATTCCATGGGTTCCATTTCTCGAAGTTCAATGCAATATTCCTACAGCGAAACCACTCATCGGAAACCCAGCGAATGGTACAAAGTGTGATCGGGAAAGGTTTCGAAAACGCATCTCATTTTTCATCTCATGCTGCTCGGCTTTGCCCTTCCAGTTGCTTGACTGACAATCTCCACACTTGGAGAATCGGCACATTTAACTTCCTCTTTCGCACAGTTTGCCATTTCTCCCGAGGATGGACGGGAAGAGAGGCCAGCTGTACCTGCTTGGAGAGGCACATGTCACTCTAATTTCCCATCAGGAAGAAGAATTAATCAAAGGCTCAGCCTGCCAGCCCGGAAGCACAATAGGGCCTGAAGCGATCTTGCGGGTTTGCGGCCAGCTCACAAGAAAGGCAGAGGACAAATGGAGCTCAGGGCCACTGCAATTCACAAACCTGCAGATTTATAAATGACAACGACCGTCTCAAAATACATTGAGGTAAGGCAACGAAGGGCATTTGAAAACCAGGCAGAATTTCAGGAAACTGATTTTAAGAGGTAGATGGGAATCGCCTTGAAAGCACATGAAAAGCAGGAGAACGTCGAGCAAGATGCAGTTGGCCAAAAAGGGCGTATGCGTTTTTTCCTAAATATATTTAGGAAAAAACGCATACGCCCTTTTTGGCCAACTGCATCTTGCTCGACGTTCTCCTGCTTTTCATGTGCTTTCAAGGCGATTCCCATCTACCTCTTAAAATCAGTTTCCTGAAATTCTGCCTGGTTTTCAAATGCCCTTCGTTGCCTTACCTCAATGTATTTTGAGACGGTCGTTGTCATTTATAAATCTGCAGGTTTGTGAATTGCAGTGGCCCTGAGCTCCATTTGTCCTCTGCCTTTCTTGTGAGCTGGCCGCAAACCCGCAAGATCGCTTCAGGCCCTATTGTGCTTCCGGGCTGGCAGGCTGAGCCTTTGATTAATTCTTCTTCCTGATGGGAAATTAGAGTGACATGTGCCTCTCCAAGCAGGTACAGCTGGCCTCTCTTCCCGTCCATCCTCGGGAGAAATGGCAAACTGTGCGAAAGAGGAAGTTAAATGTGCCGATTCTCCAAGTGTGGAGATTGTCAGTCAAGCAACTGGAAGGGCGAAGCCGAGCAGCATGAGATGAAAAATGAGATGCGTTTTCGAAACCTTTCCCGATCACACTTTGTACCATTCGCTGGGTTTCCGATGAGTGGTTTCGCTGTAGGAATATTGCATTGAACTTCGAGAAATGGAACCCATGGAATGGGTAGCACGCAGTGTTGCTTTAAAGTGTCTGCATTTGCTCCCCCAACCTCACCAATCCTCTCAACCCCAAGAGTATCCAGCCTTATGTCTTATGCAGACTTGGGTGTAGTTGAGGTCAATCCTGGTTGCATCACAGCCCCTGAATGCATTTTGAAAGAATTTCTCTCTCTTTTGCTGTGCTTGTTTCTTTTTGGTTTTGGAAATGTATTTTTATAATGAGGCTTAGCTGACATTCACCGCTCTTTTATGCTGCTTTACACACACTTGATTCACTTACAGAGAGATATCAATACTTAGGTTTTAAGATGCTTCCTGGTATGATATATTCTTCTGCGATGCACAAGGGATATTGAGTCCAGTTCATTGAGCAAGGAGTAGGTGGTATCCATTACATATTCTATATTTGGAACGGTATTTCTGCAAATTTCAAACTCGAGTTTTATGCATCACCCAACCTCACCTTTCCTCTTAAGCAGATATACGTGTGTTTCCTAAAAGCGTGACTCTGTTCCGCTTTGTAATTCAGTTCATGGGGAGCGATTTTTACATTCCCTGAATATATTCAGGAAAAAACGCATACGCCCTTTTTGGCCAACTGCATCACTGTCCACGTTCTGCCGCTTTTCATGCGCTGTCAGCCCATTCCGATCTACCTTTTGAAATCTGTTTCCTGCAATTCGGCCTTGCCTTCAAATCCTCTTCGTTTCCTTACATCAATATATTTTTGGACGATAGTTATCATTTAGAACTCGGCAGGTTTGTGAAGTGCAGTGCCCCTGAGCTCCATGGGTTTAGCTGATTTCCACTGCTCTGTTTATGCCGCTTGACCCACACTTGACTCACTTACAGAGAGATATCAATACATAGGTTTTGAGATTCTTACTAGTCACATATACTCTCTGCGGTGAAGAGGGGGTGCTGATTCCAGTCCTTTGAGCAAGGAGCAGGTCTTGTCTATTACATATTTGCTTTATGGAACGGTGTCTGTGCAAATTTCTAACCCTTGTTTTATGCATCACCCCACCTCACCTTTCCCCTGAAGCAGGCCTAAGTGTGTTTTCTACATGTGTGACTGTGTTCTGGTTTGTAAATCAGTTCATGTGTAGCCACGTTTACATTCCCTCTGTAAGTGATATCTTATGATAAGTTTCTTTTTCTGTGTGACTTATTTCACTTAGAATCACCGTTCCGAATTCCCCTGGTTATGCTGATACTAGCCTTAGGACAATGATTACGTGGCTGAGTGATAGTCCATTGTACTTAAGTACCACCACTTCTTTATCCATTTTTGTCTTTCCTGGGACATCGAAGGTGTACTGAAGTCGACCTGCTTGTAAACAGAGCAGCCCTAAGCTTTGGGTTACCTGTGGCTTGTAGATTTGTAGTCTTCCCAAAATACGTGCCCGTGAGTGGCAGTGCCCTATGCTCTATAGTGGTTTTTGAGATATTTTAGGAAAGTCCATACACTTCTCCACAGTGGCTGTCGGCAATTTACTTCCTGCCCATCAGCGTAACAAGGCTCCGTGTCCTCCATGGCCTGTCCTGCATTTCTGGCTTTTGCACTTTTTTAGGATGGCCCTTTTGCCTGCAGGGAAGTGAGACTTTTTTGTAGCGCTGATTTGCGTTGGCGGAAGATGCAGTTGGCCAAAAAGGGCGTATGCGTTTTTTCCTAAATATATTTAGGAAAAAACGCATACGCCGTTTTTGGCCAACAAAGCAAGCCGCCAACGCAAATCAGCGCTACAAAAAAGTCTCACTTCCCTGCAGGCAAAAGGGCCATCCTAAAAAAGTGCAAAAGCCAGAAATGCAGGACAGGCCATGGAGGACACGGAGCCTTGTTACGCTGATGGGCAGGAAGTAAATTGCCGACAGCCACTGTGGAGAAGTGTATGGACTTTCCTAAAATATCTCAAAAACCACTATAGAGCATAGGGCACTGCCACTCACGGGCACGTATTTTGGGAAGACTACAAATCTACAAGCCACAGGTAACCCAAAGCTTAGGGCTGCTCTGTTTACAAGCAGGTCGACTTCAGTACACCTTCGATGTCCCAGGAAAGACAAAAATGGATAAAGAAGTGGTGGTACTTAAGTACAATGGACTATCACTCAGCCACGTAATCATTGTCCTAAGGCTAGTATCAGCATAACCAGGGGAATTCGGAACGGTGATTCTAAGTGAAATAAGTCACACAGAAAAAGAAACTTATCATAAGATATCACTTACAGAGGGAATGTAAACGTGGCTACACATGAACTGATTTACAAACCAGAACACAGTCACACATGTAGAAAACACACTTAGGCCTGCTTCAGGGGAAAGGTGAGGTGGGGTGATGCATAAAACAAGGGTTAGAAATTTGCACAGACACCGTTCCATAAAGCAAATATGTAATAGACAAGACCTGCTCCTTGCTCAAAGGACTGGAATCAGCACCCCCTCTTCACCGCAGAGAGTATATGTGACTAGTAAGAATCTCAAAACCTATGTATTGATATCTCTCTGTAAAGTGAATCAAGTGTGTGTCAAGCGGCATAAACAGAGCAGTGGAAATCAGCTAAACCCCATTGTAAAAATAAATCTCAAACACAAAGACAGCGCAAGAGAGAGAAATTCTTACAAAATTCGTTCCGGGCTGGTGAGGCAACCTGGACTGACCCCATCGACAGCCACAGCTGCATGAGACATGAGGCTGGACACTCTTGGGGCTGAGACGATTGGTGAGGATGGGTGAGCAAATGCAGACCATTTAAATCATACTGCGAGGGCTTCCCTGGTGGCGCAATGGTTGCGAATCCGCCTGCCAATGCAGGGGAAACGGGTTCGCGCTCCGGTCTGGGAGGATCCCACATGCCGAGGAGCGGCTGGGACCGTGAGCCATGGCCGCTGGGCCTGCGCGTCCGGAGCCTGTGCTCCGCAACGGGAGAGGCCACAGCAGAGGGAGGCCTGCATACCACAAATAAATAAATAAATAAATAAATAAATAAATAAATAAATAAATAAATAATCATACTGCGAGCTACCCATTCCACGGGTTCCAACTTCCAGGTTCAGGGGAATCGTCCTTCAGCTCAAAGATGCATGGGCAACCCAGAGGATGGTACACCGTGTGATCGGGAAAGGTTTCGAACACGCACCTAATTTTTCACCTCCTGCTGCTCGGCTTTGTCCTTCCAGCCGCTTAACTGACAATCTCACCAGTTGGAGAATCGGCACCTTTAACTTCCTCTTTCACGCAGTTTGCCATTTCTCCCGAGGATTAACGGGAAGAGAGTCCAGCGTTACCTATTTGGACAGGCACATGTCACTCTAATTTCCCATCAGGAAGAAGAATTAAACAAAGGTTCAGCCTGCCGCCCTGGAAGCACAATAGGGCATGAAGCGATCTTGCGGGTTTGAGGCCAGCTCACAAGAAAGCCAGTGGACAAATGGAGCTCAGGGTCACTGCAATTGACAAACCTGCAGATTTATAAATGACAACGACCGTCCCGAAATACATTGAGGTAAGGCAACGAAGGGCATTTGAACACCAGGCAGAATTGCAGGAAACTGATTTCAAGAGGTAGATGGGAATCGCCTTGAAAGCACATGAAAAGTAGCAGAACGTCGAGCACGATGCAGTTGGCCAAAAAGGCCGTATCCGTTTTTTCCTGAATATATTCAGGAAAAAACGCATAGGCCCTTTTTCGCCAACCAAGCAAGCCGGCAACGCAAATCAGCGCTATAAAGAAGTCTCAGTTCCCTGCGGGGAAAAGGGCCATCCCAAAAAAGTGCAAAAGCCAAAAAAGCAGGACAGGCCACGGAGGACAGGGAGCCTTGTTACGCTGATGGGC
The DNA here is from genome assembly GCF_002837175.3 of Physeter macrocephalus. Taxonomy (NCBI): domain Eukaryota; kingdom Metazoa; phylum Chordata; class Mammalia; order Artiodactyla; family Physeteridae; genus Physeter; species Physeter macrocephalus. The sequence continues at coordinate 57,247,019 of NC_041220.1, forward strand.
AGGATGTCAATTGCCGACAGCCACTATGGAGAAGTGTATGGACTTTCCTAAAATATCTCAAAAACCACTACAGAGCATAGGGCACTGCCACTCACGGTCATGTATATTGGGAAGACTACAAATCTACAAGCCACAGGCACCCCAAAGCTTAGGGCTGCTCTGTTAACAAGCACCTCGACATCAGTACACCTTCGATATCCCAGGAAAGCCAAAAATGGATAAAGAAGTGGTGGTATTTAAGTACAATGGACTTTCACTCAGCCATGAAATCAACGTCCTACGGCTAGTAGTAGCATAACCAGGGGAATTCGGTAAGGTGATTCTAAGTGAAATAAGTCACACAGAAAACGTAACTTATCATAAGATATCACTTATAGAGGGAATGTAAACGTGGCTACACATGAACTGATTTACAAACCAGAACACAGTCACACATGTAGAAAACACACTTAGAACTGCTTCAGGGGAAAGGTGAGGTGGGGTGATGCATAAAACAAGGGTTAGAAATTAGCACAGATACCATTCCATAAAGCAAATATGTAATAGACAAGACCTGCTCCTTGCTCAAAGGACTGCACTCAGCACCCCCTCTTCACCGCAGAAGAGTATATGTGACTAGTAAGAATCTCAAAACCTATGTATTGATATCTCTCTGTAAGTGAGTCAAGTGTGGGTCAAGCGGCATAAACAGAGCAGTGGAAATCAGCTAAACCCCATTCTAAAAATAAATCTCAAACACAAAGACAGTGCAAGAGAGAAATTCTAACAAAATTCGTTCCGGGGCGCTGAGGAAACCTGGACTGACCACATCGACAGCCACAGCTGGATGAGACATGAGGCTCACACTCTTGGGCTGAGACGATTGGTGAGGATAGGTGAGCAAATGCACATCCTTTAAAGTAATACTGCGTCCTATCCGTTCCATGGGTCCCAACTCTGCAGGTTCAGGGGCATCTTCCTACAGCTAAAAGATGCATGGGCAACCCAGAGGATGGTACACCGTGTGATCGGGAAAGGTTTCGAACACGCACCTCATTTTTCATCTCCTGCTGCTCGGTTTCGCCCTTCCAGCCGCTTGACTGACAATCGCCCAACTTGGAGAATCAGCACATTTCACTTCCTGTTTCGCACAGTTGGCCATTTCTTCCGAGGATGAACGAGAAGAGAGACCAGCTGTACGTGTTTGGACAGGCACATGTCACTCTAATTTCCCATCAGGAAGAAGAATTAACCAAAGGCCCAGCCTGCCGCCCCGGAGGTAAAATAGGGCCTGAATCGATCCCGCGCTTTTGCGGCCAGCTCAAAAGAAAGCTAGTGGACAAATGGAGCTCAGGGACAATGCAATTCACAAACCTGCAGAGTTATAAATGACAACGACCGACCCAAAATACATTGAGGTAAGGTAACGAAGAGCATTTGAAAACAAGGCAGAATTGCAGGAAACTGATTTCAACAGGTAGATGGAAATTGCCTGGAAAGCACATGAAATGCAGCAGAACGTCGAGCAAGATGCAGTTGGCCGAAAAGGGCGTATGCATTTTTTTCTCAATATATTCAGGAAAAAACACATACGACCTTTTTGGTCAACCATGCAAGCCGGCAAATAAAATCAGTGCTACAAAGAAGTATCATTTCCCTAAGGGCAAAAGGGCCATCCCGAAATAGTGCAAAAGCCAGAAATGCAGGACAGGCCATGGAGGACAGGGAGCCTTGTTACGCTGATGGGCAGGAAGTAAATTGCCGACAGCCACTCTGGACAAGTGTATGGAGTTTCCTAAAATATCTCAAAAACCACTACAGAGCATGGGGGCTGCCACTCACGGGCATATATCTTGGGAAGACTATGAATCTACAAGCCACAGGCACCCCAAAGCTTAGGGCTGCTCTCTGTACAAGCACATTGACTTCGGTACACCTTCGATATCGCAGGAGAGAGAAAAATGGATAATGAAATGGTGGTACATTTGTACAATGGACTATCACTCAGCCATGTAATCAATGTCCTAAGGCTAGTAGCAGCATAACGACGGGAATTCGGACGATGATTCTAAGGGAAATAAGTCACACCGAAAAAGAAACTTATCATAAGATATCACTTATCCAGGGAATATAAACATGGCTACACATGAACATGGGGGCTGCCACTCACGGGCATATATCTTGGGAAGACTATGAATCTACAAGCCACAGGCACCCCAAAGCTTAGGGCTGCTCTCTGTACAAGCACATTGACTTCGGTACACCTTCGATATCGCAGGAGAGAGAAAAATGGATAATGAAATGGTGGTACATTATGCTCATACTCATGGGGCTGAGAAGATTGGTGAGGATAGGTGAGCAAATCCAGACCCTTTAAAGAAATACTGCGTCCTATCCGTTCCATGGGTCCCAACTCTGCAGGTTCAGGGGCATCTTCCTACAGGTAAAAGATGCATGGGCAACTCAGCAGATGGTACACCGTGTGATTGGAAAAGGTTTCGAACACGCACCTCATTTTTCCTCTCCTGCTGCTCGGGTTCGCCCTTCCAGCTGCTTTACTGACAATCTCCCCACTTGGAGAATCAGAACGTTTCACTTCCTGTTTCGCACAGTTTGCCATTTCTCCCGAAGTTGAACGGGAAGAGAGACCAGCTGTTCGTGTTTGGACAGGCACATGTCACTCTAATTTCCCATCAGGAAGAAGAATAAACCAAAGGCCCAGCCTGCCGCCCTGAAGCAGAATAGGGCCTGAAGCGATCCCGCGCTTTTGCGGCCAGCTCACAAGAAAGCCAGTGGACAAATGGAGCTCAGGGGCACTGCAATTCACAAACCTGCAGAGTTATAAATGACAACGACCGTCCCAAAATACATTGAGGTAAGGCCACGAAGAGCATTTGAAAACAAGGCAGAATTGCAGGAAATTGATTTCAACAGGTAGATGGAAATCGCCTTGAAAGCACATGAAAAGCAGCAGAACGTCGAGCAAGAGGCAGTTGGCCAAAAAGGGCG
>NC_041220.1:57250666-57251159 GCF_002837175.3 Physeter macrocephalus
AGGAAAAAACGCATACGCCCTTTTTGGCCAACCAAGCAAGCCGGCAACGCAAATCAGCGCTACAAAGAAGTCTCACTTCCCTGCGGGAAAAAGGGCCATCCCGAAAAAGTGCAAAAGCCAGAAATGCAGGACAGGCCATGGAGGACAGGGAGCCTTGTTACGCTGATGGGCAGGAAGTAAATTGCCGACAGCCACTGTGGAGAAGTGAATGGAGTTTCCTAAAATATCTCAATAACCACTACAGAGTATAGGGCCCTGCCACTCACGGGCATGTATCTTGGGAAGACAACAAATCTACAAACCACAGGCACCCCAATGCTTAGGGGTGCTCTGTTTACAAGCACGTCTACGTCGGTACACCTTCGATATCCCAGGAAAGAGAAAAATGGATAATGAAGTGGTGGTACTTATTAACAATGAACTATGACTCAGCCATGAAATCTATGTTCTAAGGCTAGTAGCAGCATAACGAGTGGAATTCGGACGATGATTC
>NC_041220.1:57251659-57266015 GCF_002837175.3 Physeter macrocephalus
TTTCTCTTTGTACCGTCAGCCTGTTACCTAGCTGCTCACCTTCTTTATTACGTAGTTTCATAAATGCTTGAACATATGGAATGTCTTTTCTCTTTCTCCTCCTGTGACAAAATAACTCTAGCTGAACGATAGTATAGTCATTTAGGCTACCATTCATTAGGTAGTTTCATAAATGCTTGAACATATGGAATTTCTTTTGTCTTTCTCCTCCTGTGACAAAATAACTTTAGCTGAAGGATAGTATAGTCATTTAGGCTACCATTCAAAGACTACTTTCCTCATATTTCAAGAATGTATCCATACATTGGCCAGACAAAATTACAATAGAATTTCATTCTTTTCTTACTCTTAGGTTTACAACTATAGGTTGACCAGTCTGCCAGGATCTTGCCCATTGGCTATCAGATGGAACTGAAGAAGAAGCACTTCTTACGTTTGAACCATAGAACACTCACACACGGACTAAGAACAAAACAAAATCCTAAACACCAACAGAAGCCTCAAACCAAAGGAACGAGAAACCAAAGAGAAACCAACAACCAAACAGCACAAGACCCAAATCAGCTTCTAAGTCTCAACTTAGCCTCTGACCTCTGTCCAAGTGGTTCACCTTCCAAATGAGATTTCCTGGAATGAAAAGTCACCCAAATGGGAACCAAGGTTCCCCCAAATATACAGGGCTAAAAGGACCTCAGACTGCATGCCAGGGGAATTACCACATGCTGGCTGAGGTGCTGCAACATCCCAAATGCTATTTTTCTGGTTCCCCAAAATAATCCCTTGGAGTAGGACATTCGGGGCAGTCCAGGCAGGAGGAAGAGAAGAACGTCCTCAAGGCAAAGACGGCCTCGGCAGCTGCTAGGGTGGTCCCTCTTCCACCATCTACTCTTGCCCCAGAGTTCTAACTGCTGGGGTGACTGGGGCTCGGCCTTTCCAGGTAAGGGTCCCAGGCAGTTTGGCCTCTAAAGGAATTCTCCAACCCTACACTCTCTCGAAAGAGGCTAGTGTGGAGAAAAGTTCAGTGTCCGATCAATTCAGGGGACCCACAGGGGCCATCCCCAAGTCAGCCCCACATTGGGTACTAAATTGGATGTCGAAAACTCGACCTCTGTGCACCAGTGCCAAATCGAATCTCAGAGAGAGAGGTTTTCAGTAAGTAGAAAAGAACAGCTTTACTCCTTTGGCAGCCAAAGGGGGACACAGAAAACTCCTACCCTCAAAAACCGTGTGTCCCAATGCAGGAGAATCTGGTGAGGAGTTTTACAGCAATGGTTTAAGGACACAGGTGATCCTAAGGATTAGTGTGTGTACAGGACCTTAACTAACTTTAATCTGACCTCAGATGGTCCCTTGAGGAGCTTCTCTGGGATGAAGAAGACTAAAATCTTCTATTTTGTGGGGGTTTTAGGTTGCTAAAGAGCCCAAAGATACTCTTAACTGTATCCCTTGAGGCAAAACCAGGATCTTGCCCCAAGGCTGCACTATTGATTCTAGTCAGTTCCTCCTTGGTCTCTGCATCCCCACCCTTCCCTGATTAGCAACTGTTCAAATCTGCCCTTTGGAAATCAGGGAAGGTCCTGGAGGCTCTAGCCTAACTAAGGCCCTGACTACACCTAACTCAGACCCAGACATTCTCCCTAGCTCAGTCCCTGACACTGTACCTAACAAAGGCTCTGATGCTAATCCTAACTCAGGCCCTGACACTGTCTCTAACTAAGGCCCACCTGCTGCCAATATCTAAAGTCCTGACATAATCCTGACCTAATATACTGACCCAGGTCTTATCACGGTCCTGAAACTGGCCCAAAGTAAGCCTTGATGTTGCCCATAAATGAGGCCCTGTGGCTCTCCCTAACAGAGGCCCTGATAATGACTTTAATGAAGACCCTAAGGCTGATCCCACAGAGGCCCTTCTGCTGCTCCTAAGTCATGCCCTGACACTGTCCCTAACTCAGGACCTGAAGATAGGCCTCACTTAGGCCCTTTGCCTGTACATTAGATAGGCTCTGATGCTGTCCGTGTATGAAGCATTGGAAGTGGTCCTGATTTAGAGCCCTGTCACTGGTCCTAAGTAAGGCCCTGATGCTCTCAATAATTGCCTGACAATAACCCTGGCATGGAACCTGGCTCTGTCCGAGGCTAATATCCTGCATCTTCTCCTAACTGAAACCCTAATACTCTCCCTAACTAAGGCCCTGACTAATCCGAACTAAAGCCTTGGCACTATCTCTCACTAAGGCACGGAATCTGTCCCTAAAATGGGCGCTGCTGCAATCAATAACTAAAATACGGACACTATCCTAGCTAATATCCTGACACATTTCTATCCAAGTTCCCGACACTGTCCCAAAGAAAGCCCTGTTGCTGTCCTTAAGTGAAGACTTGAGGCTGTGCCTAACTCAGGCCCTGAAGCTTTTCCTAACCGAGGCCTTGATTCTGTGACTGACTCAAACCCTGCTCATGTCTTTAACTATGACCCGAATGCTGACCCAACAAAGGCCCTGATGGTGCTCCTAAGTCATGCCCTGTCAGTGTCTGCAGCTAGGGGGCTGACACTAGGCCTCAGTCAGACCCTGACGTTCTCCCTAAGTCAGGCTCTGACACTGTCCCTACCCGAAGCCCTGACACAGGTCCTAAATTAGGCCCTGATTCTCTAAGTAACTAAGGTCTTGATAGCAACCCTAGTAACAAAAGCCCTGACACTACACCTAACTCAGACCCTGACATGCTCCCTCATTAAGGCCCTGAAACTAGTCCTATCTCAGTTCCTCACATGGTACCCAACAAAGGCTATAATGCTAGTCCTAACTCAGGCCCTGACACTGTCTCTAACTAAGGCCCAGCTGCTGCCAGTATCTAAAGTCCTGATATTATCCTGAGCTAATATCCTGACCCAGGTCTTACCAAGGTCCTGAAACTGGCCCAAAGTAAGCCTTGATGCTGTCCATAAATGAGGTCCTGAGGGTCTCCCTAACAGAGGCCCTGATAATGTCTTTAATGAAGAACCTAACGCTGATGCCACAGAGGCCCTTATTCTGCTCTTAAGTCATGCCCTGACACTGTCCCTAAATCAGGCCCTAAAGATAGCCTCACTTAGGCCCCTTGGTTGTACCTTAGTTACACTCTGAAGCTGTCCATGTATGAAGCCCTGGCAGTGGTCCTGATTTAGGCCCTGTCGCTGGTCCTGACTAAGGCCCTGATGCTATCAATAACTAAGGTCTTCAAGCTTTCCTTTGGTCATTTCCTGACACTATCCCTGGCCCGAAACCTGACTCTGTTCCAAGCTAATGTCCTGCATCTTATCTGAACTGAAATCCCACTAACCTCAAACAAATTGTACTCAACTGCTGTGGAATAATCCTTCATAGCAGCGTGCATGGTTCACGTCATGCCCTGACACTGTCCCTAAATCAGGCCCTAAAGATAGCCTCACTTAGGCCCCTTGGTTGTACCTTAGTTACACTCTGAAGCTGTCCATGTATGAAGCCCTGGCAGTGGTCCTGATTTAGGCCCTGTCGCTGGTCCTGACTAAGGCCCTGATGCTATCAATAACTAAGGTCTTCAAGCTTTCCTTTGGTCATTTCCTGACACTATCCCTGGCCCGAAACCTGACTCTGTTCCAAGCTAATGTCCTGCATCTTATCTGAACTGAAACCCTAATATCTCCCTAAGTAAGGCCCTGACAAAACCTAGCTAAGGCCTTTACACGATCTCTCACTAAGGCCCGGAATCTTTCCCTAACCTGAGCCCTGTTGCAATCAATAACTAAAATCCGGACACTATCCTGAGCTAATATCCTGACACATTTCTATCTACGGAGCTGACACTGTCTCAAAGAAAGCCCTGTCGCTGTCCTCAAGTGAAGACCTGAGGCTGTGCCTAACTCAAGCCCTGGAGCATTCCCTAACTGAGGCCTTGATTCTGTGACTAACTCAGGCCCTGCTCATGTCTTTAACTATGACCCGAATGCTGACCCAACAAAGGCCCTAATGGTGCTCCTAAGTCATGCCCTGACAGTGTCTGCAGGTAGGGGGCTGAAGCTGGGCCTCAATAAGACCCTGAGGTTCTCCCTAACTCAGGCTCTGACACTGTCCCTACCCAAAGCCCTGACACAGGTCCTAAATTAGGTCCTGATTCTCTAAGTAACTAAGGTCTTGCCACGAACCCTAGGTCATTACCTGACACTAGCTTTAGACCTTAACCTAAACTTGTCAAGGCTAATGTCAAGTTTAGCTAATGAGATTCTTTAGGACGAAATCCTTTCATCTTGTGAATATAGTTTTCTTAAAAGAATAATTTTTAAACTCTTACTAACCTTAAACAAAACGTCCTCAACTGCTGTGGAATATTACTTCATAGCAGCGTGCATGGTTCACTTCTCATTCGCGTGTGTTGGCCTTCAGGGTGCTTGCAGGAATGGCTCCTCTTATGCTAACTAAATCCCTGATGCTGTCCCAAAATAAGGCCCTGAAATTAGTCCCGAGGCTGTGAACCTGTCCCTAACTGAGGCCTGGAGGCTCGTCCTAAATCAGGCCTGACACTGTCCCTAACAAAGGCCCTGACACTACACCTAACTCCAACCCTGACACTGTCCCTAACTAAGGCCCTGACACTACTCCTAGCTCAGTCCCTGATACTGTACCTAACAAAGGCTATAATGCTACTCCTAGTTCAGTCCCTGACACTCTACCTAAAAAAGGCTATAATGCTAGTCCTAACTCAGGCCCTGACACTGTCTCTAACTAAGGGCCAGCTGCCGCCAATATCTAAAGTCCTGATATTATCCTGATCTAATATCCTAACCCAGGTCTTACCAATGTCTGAAACTGGCCCAAAGTAAGCCTTGATGCTGTCCATAAATGAGGTCCTGAGGGTCTCCCTAACAGAGGCCGTGATAATGTCTTTAATGAAGACTCTCACGCTGATCCCACAGAGGCCCTTATGCTGCTCCTAAGTCATGCCCTGACAGTGTCCCTAACTCAAGCCCTAAAGATAGGCCTCACTTAGGCCCTTTGGCTGTACCTTAGTTAGTATCTGACGCTGTCTGCATATGAAGCCCTGGCAGTGGTCCTAATTTAGGCCCTTACGCTGGTCCTACCTAAAGCTCTGATTCTCTCAATAACTAAGGTCTTCACGCTTTCCCCTGGTCATTTCCTGACACTATCCCTGGCTGGGAACCTGACTCTGTCCCAAGCTAATGTCCTGCATCTTATCCTAAATGAAACCCTAATACTCTCCCTAACTCAGCCCTGACTAATCCTAACAAAGGCCTTGACACTGTCTCTCACTAAGGCCTGGAATCTGTCCCTAATGGTCCCTGCTGCAATCAATAACTAAAATCCTGACATTATCCTGAGCTAATATCCTGACTCATTTCTATCCACGGTCCTGATACTGTCCCAAAGAAAGACCCATCGCTGTCCTTAAGTGAAGACCTGAGGCTGTCCCTAACTCAGGCACTGAAGCTTTCCCTAACTGAGGCCTTGATGCTGTGACTAACTCAGGCCCTGCTCATATCTTTAACTATGACCCGAATGCTGACCCAACAAAGGCCCTGATGCTGCTCCGACGTCATGGCCTGAGAGTGTCTCCAGCTAGGGGCCTGACGCTGGGCCTCACTCAGGCCCTGTTCCTCGCCCTATGTCTGGCCATGATGCTGGTCCTAAATAAGGCCCTGAGGTTCTCAGTGACTAAGATCTTGACACTATCCCTAGGTCACTAGGTCATTTGCTGACACGATCCCTAGACTTTACCCTAACCCTGTCCCTAGCTAATGTCCTGCCTCTTATGCTAACTGAAGCCCTTATGCTGTGCCGACGTCAGGACCTGAATCGAGTCCCAACGCCGTGACACTGTCGCTAACTAAGGCCTGGATGTCAGGCCTAAGTCAGGGCCTCACATTGTCCCTAACTATGGCCTGGATGTTAGGTCTAAGTCAGGGCCTGACTCTGTCCCTAACTAGGGCCCTGATGCCGTCAATATCTAAAGTCCTCAGACTATCCTGAGCTAATTTACTAACCTATCTCTTACCAAGGTCCTAAAAATGTCCCTAAGTAGGCCCTGACGCTTTCCCTAAGAGAGGGCCTGATCATGTCTTTAACGAAGACCATAATGCTGATCCAACAAAGACATTGTTGTTGCTCCTGTGTCATGCCCTGACAGTGTCCCCAGCTAACGGACTGACGCTAGGCCTCACTCAGGCCCTGTCGCTCGCCCTAAGCCAGGCCCTGTTGCTGTCCTTACCTGAAGCCCTGACATTGTTTCTAAAGAAGGCCTTGATGCTCTCAGTAACTAAGGTCTTCACACTACATCTCACTAAGGCCCGGAATCGGTCCCTAATATGGGCCCTGCTGGAATCAATAACTAAAATACGGACACTATCCTGAGCTAATATCCTGACACATTTCTATCTACGGGCCTGACACTGTCCCAAAGAATGCCCTGTCGCTGTCCTTAAGTGAAGACCTGAGGCTGTGCCTAACTCAGGCCCTGAAGCTTTCCCTAACCAAGGCCTTGATTCTGTGACTAACTCAAGCCCTGCTCATGTCTTTAACTATGACCCGAATGCTGACCCAGCAAAGGCCCTAATGCTGCTCCTAAGTCATGCCCTGACAGTGTCTCCAGGTAGGGGGCTGATGCTAGGCCTCACTCAGGCCCTGAAGTTCTCCCTAACTCAGGCTATGATGCTGTCCCTACCTGAAGCCCTGACACAGGTCCTAAATTAGGCCCTGATTCTCTAAGTAACTAAGGTCTTGACAGCAACCCTAGGTCATTACCTGACACTAGCCCTAGACTTAACATAAACTTGTTTTTAGCTAATGTCAAATTTAGGTGAAGAGATTCTTTAGGATGAAATTCTTTCATCTTGTGAATATAGTTTCCTCAAAAAAATAATTTTGAAACTCTTACTATCCTCAAACAAAATGTACTCAACTGCTGTGGAATAATCCTTCATAGCAGCGTGCACGGTTCACTTCTGCATTCGCGTGTGCTGGCCTTCAGTGTGCTTGCAGGAATGGCTCCTCTCTTGCTAACTAAATCCCTGATGCTGTCCCAAAATAAGACCCAGAAATTAGTACCGAGGCTGTAAATCTGTCCCTAACTGAGACCTGGAGGCTCGTCCTAACTCAGGTCCTGACACTGTCCCTAACAAAAGCCCTGACACTACACCTAACTCAGAGCCTGACATGCTCCCTAATTAAGGCCCTGAAACTACTCCTAGCTCAGTTCCTAACACAGTATCCAAAAAAGGCTATAATGCTAGTCCTAACTCAGGCCCTGACGCTGTCTCTAACTAAGGCCCAGCTGCCGCCAATATCTAAAGTCCTGATATTATCCTGATCTAATATCCTGACCCAGGTCTTACCAGGGTCCTGAAACAGGCCCAAAGTAAGCCTTGATGCTGTCCATAATTGAGGTCCTGAGTCTAATATCCTGACCCACGTCTTACCAGGGTCCTGAAACAGGCCCAAAGTAAGCCTTGATGCTGTCCATAATTGAGGTCCTGAGGGTCTCCCTAACAGAGGTCCTGATAATGTCATTAATGAAGACCCTAACGCTGATGCCACAGAGGCCCTTATGCTGCTCCTAAGTCATGCCCTGACACTGTCCCTAAATCAGGCCCTAAAGATAGGCCTCACTTAGGCCCCTTGGTTGTACCTTAGTTACGCTCTGAAGCTGTCCATGTATGAAGCCCTGGCAGTGGTCCTGATTTAGGCCCTGTCGCTGGTCCCGACTAAGGCCCTGATGCTATCAGTAACTAAGGTCTTCAAGCTTTCCATTGGTCATTTTCTGACACTATCCCTGGCCGAAACCTGACTCTGTTCCAAGCTAATGTCCTGCATCTTATCTGAACTGAAACCCCAATATCTTCCTAACTAAGCCCTGATTAATTCTAACAAAGACCTTGACACGATCTCTCACTAAGGCCCGGATCTGTACCTAATGGTCTCTGCTGCAATCAATAACTAAAATCCGGACCCTATCCTGAGCTAATATTCTGACTCAATTCTATCCACGGTCCTGATACTGTCCCAAAGAAAAACCTGTTGCTGTCCTTAAGTGAAGACCTGAGGCTGTGCCTGAGGCCCTGAAGCTTTCTCTAATCGAGGCCTTGATTGTGTGATTCACTCAGGCCCTGCTCACGTCTTTAGCTATGACCCGAATGCTGACCCAACAAAGACCCTGATGGTGTTCCTAAGTCATGCCCTCACAGTGTCTCCAGCTAGGGGCCTGACACTGGGCCTCAGTCAGGACCTGTTGCTCGCCCTAAGTCCGGCCCTGATGCTGCCTCTAAATAAGGCCCTGAGGTCCTCAGTAACTAAGGTCTTGACACTATCCCTAGGTCATTTGCTGACACGATCCCTAGAATTTACCCTAACCCTGTCCCTAGTTAATGTCCTGCCTCTTATGCTAACTGAAGCCCTTATGCTATGACTATGTCAGGAACTGAATTGAGTCCCAATGCCGTGACACTGTCCTGAACTAAGGCCTGGATGTTTGTCCTAAGTCAGGGCCTGACAATGTCCCTAACTAAGGCCCTGATGCCATCAATATCTAAAGTCTTAACACCATCCTGAGCTAATTTATTAACCCATCTCTTACCAAGGTCCTAAAAATGTCCGTAAGTAAGCCGTGATGCTGTCCCTAAGAGAGGGCCTGATCATGTCTTTAACGAAGACCATAATGCTGATCCAACAAAGACATTGTCGTTGCTCCTGTGTCATGCCCTGACAGTGTCCCCAGCTAACGGACTGACGCTAGGCCTCACTCAGGCCCTGTCGCTCGCCCTAAGCCAGGCCCTGTTGCTGTCCTTACCTGAAGCCCTGACATTGTTTCTAAAGAAGGCCTTGATGCTCTAACTAAGGTCTTCACACTATATCTCACTAAGGCCCGGAATCGGTCCCTAATATGGGCCCTGCTGGAATCAATAACTAAAATACGGACACTATCCTGAGCTAATATCCTGACACATTTCTATCTACGGGCCCGACACTGTCACAAAGAGCCCTGTCGCTGTCCTTAAGTGAAGACCTGAGGCTGTGCCTAACTCAGGCCATGAATATTTCCCTAACAGAGACCTTGATTCTGTAACTACCTCAAGCCCAGCTCATGTCTTTCACTATGACCCGAATGCTGACCCAACAAAGGCCCTGATGCTGCTCCTATGTCATGCCCTGACAGTGTCTGCAGCTAGGGGGCTGATGCTAGGCCTCACTCAGGCCCTGACATTCTCCCTAAGTCAGGCTATGACGCTGTCCCTACCGGAAACCCTGACACAGGTCTTAAATTAGGCTCTGATTCTGTAAGTAACTAAGGTCTTGACAGCAACCCTAGGTCATTAACTGACACGAGCCCTAGACCTTAACCTAACTTTGTTTTTAGCTAATTTCAAGTTTAGCTAAAGAGATTCTTTAGGATGAAATTCTTTCACCTTGTGAATATAGTTTTCTTAAAAAAAGAATTTTTAAACTCCTGCTAACCTAAAAAAAAGGTCGTGATTTTGGCCCTGACGATGGTTCTAACTAAGGCCGTGGTGCTCTCAGTAACTAAGGTTTGAACGCTTTCCCTTGGTCATTTCCTGGCACTATCCCTGGCCCGGAACCTGACTGTGTCCCAAGCTACTCTCCTGCATCTTATCCTAAATGAATCCCTAATACTCTGCCTAACTAAGCCCTGACTAACCCTAACAAAGGCCTTGACACTATCTCTCACTAAGGCCAGGAATCTGTCCCTAACATGGACCCTGCTGCAATCAATAACTAAAATCCGAACACTATCCTGAGCAAATACCTGACTCATTTCTATCCACGGTCCTGACACTATCCCAAAGAAAGCCCTGGCGCTGTCCTGAAGTGAAGACCTGAGGCTGTGCCTAACTCAGGGCCTGAAGCTTTCCCTAACTGAGGCCTTGATTCTGTGACTAACTCAGGCCCTGCTCATGTCTTTAACTATGACCCGAATGCTGACCCAACAAAGGGCCTGAGGCTGCTCCGACGTCATACCCTGAGGGTGTCTCTAGCTAGGGGCATGATGCTGGGCCTCACTCAGGCCCTGATGCTCGCCCTTGGTCCAGCCCCGGTGCTGCTTCTAAATAAGGCCCTGAGGTTCTCTGGGACCAAGGTCTTGACACTAGCCCTAGGTCATTTGCTGACACGATCCCTAGACTTTACCCTATCTCTGTTCCTAGCTAATGTCCTGCCTCTTATGCTAACTGAAACCCTTAGGCTCTGCCTACCTGAGGACCTGAATTGACTCCCAACGCTGTCACACTGTCCCTAACTAAGGCCCTGACGCTGTCAATATCTAAAGTCCTGACACTATCCTGAGCTAATTTACTAACCCATCTCTTACCAAGGTCCTGTAAATTTCCTTAAGTAAGCCCTGACGCTTTCCCTAAGAGAGGGCCTGATCATATCTTTAATGTAGTTCATAATGCTGATCCAGGAAAGGCACTAATGCTGCTCCTGGGTCATGCCCTGACAGTGTCCTCAGCTAACGGACTGACGTTAGGCCTCACTCAGGCCCTGTCGCTCGCCCTAAACCAGGCCCTGATGCTGTCCTTCTCTGAAGCCCTGACATTGGTTCTACAGAAGGCCCTGATGCTCTCAGTAACTAAGGTCTTGACACTATCTCTCACTAAGGCCCGGAATCTGTCTCTAACATGGGCCCTGCTGCAATCAATAACTAAACTCCGGACACTATCCTGAGCTAATATCCTGACTCATTTCTACCCAAGGTCCTGACACTGTCCCAAAGAAAGCCCTGTCGCTGTCTTTAAGTGAAGACCTGAGGCTGTGCCTCACTCAGGCCCTGAATGTTTCTCTAACCGAGGCCTTGATTCTGTGACTAACTCAAGCCCAGCTCATGTCTTTCACTATGAACTGAATGCTGACCAAACCAAGGCCCTGATGCTGCTCCTACGTCATGCCCTGTCTGCGTCTCCAGCTAGGGGGCTGACGCTAGGTCTCACTCAGGCCCTGACGTTCTCCCTAAGTCAGGCTCTGACGCTGTCCCTACCGGAACCACTGACACAGGTCTTAAATTAGGCCCTGATTCTCTAAGTAACTAAGGTCTTGACACCAACCCTAGGTCATTAACTGACACGAGCCATAGACCTTAACCTAACCTTGTTTTTAGCGAATTTCAAGTTTAGCTAAAGAGATTCTTTAGGATGAAATTCTTTCATCCTGTGAATATTGTTTTCCTAAAAAAATAATTTTTAAACTCTTGCTAACCTTAAACAAAATGTACTCAACTGCTGTGGAATATTCCTTCATAGCAGCGTGCATGGTTCACTATTACATACGTGTGTCTTGGCCTTCAGGGTGCTTGCAGGAATGGCTCCTCTTATGCTAATTAAATCCCTGATGCTGTCCCTCAATAAGGCTCTGAAATTACTCCGAGGCTGTGAACTTTTCCCTAACTAAGGCCTGGAGGCTCGTCCTAACTCAGGCCCTGACACTGTCCCTAACAAAGGCCCTGACACTACACCTAACTCATACCCTGAAACTACTCCTAGCACAGTCCCTGACACCGTACCTAAAAAAGGCTATAACGCTAGTCCTAACTCAGGCCCCAACACTGTCTCTAACTAAGGCCCAGCTGCCGCCAATATCTAAAGTCCTGATATTATCCTGATCTAATATCCTGACCCAGGTCTTACCAAGGTCCTGAAACTGGCCCAAAGTAAGCCTTGATGCTGTCCATAAATGAGTCCCTGAGGATCCTGAGCTAATATCCTGACCCAGGTCTTACCAAGGTCCTGAAACTGGCCCAAAGTAAGCCTTGATGCTGTCCATAAATGAGTCCCTGAGGCTGTCCCTAACAGAGGCCCTGATAATGTATTTAATGAAGACGCTCACGCTGATCCCACAGAGGCCGTTATGCTGCTCCTAAGTCATGCCCTGACACTGTCCCTAACTCAAGCCCTAAAGATAGGCCTCACTTAGGCCCTTTGGCCCTACCTTAGTGAGGCTCTGACACTGTGCGTATATGAAGCCCTGGCAATGGTCCAGATTTAGGCTCTGACGCTGGTCCTAACTAAGGCCCTGATACTCTCAATAACTAAGGTCTTCCCGCTTTCTCTTGGTCATTTCCTGATACTATCCCTGGCCCGGAATCTGACTTTGTCCAAAGCTAATGTCCTCCAACTTATCCTAAATGAAACCCTACTACTGTCCCTAACTAAGGCCCTGACTAATCCTAACTATGTCCTAGACACTATCTCTCACTAAGGCCCGGAATCTGTCCCTAACATGGGCCCTGCTGCAATCAATAACTAAAATCCAGAAACTATCCTGAGCTAATATCCTGACACATTCCTATCCACGGTCCTGACACTGTCCCAAAGAAAGACCTGTCGCTGTCCTTAAGTGAAGACCTGAGGCTGTGCCTAACTCAGGCCCTGAAGCTTTCCCTAACTGAGGCCTTAATTCTGTGACTAAGTCAGGCCCTGCTCATGTCTTTAACTATGACCTGAATGCTGACCCAACAAAGAACCTGATGCTGCTCTGACGTTATGTCCTGATAGGGTCTCCAGCTAGGGGCCTGACGCTAGGCCTCATTCAGGCCCTGGTGCTCGCCCTAAGTCCGGCCCTAATGCATATCCTAAATAAGGCCCTGAGGTTCTCAGTAACTGAAGTCTTGACACTATCTCTAGGTCATTTGCTGACACGATCCCCAGACTTTACCCTAACCCTGTCCCTAGCTAATGTCCTGCCTCTTATGCTAACTGAAGCCCTTATGCTGTGCCTACGTCAGGACCTGAATTGAGTCCCAACGCCGTGACACTGTCCCTAACTAAAGCCTGCATGTTCGTCCTAAGTCAGGGCCTGACACTGTCCCTAACGAAGGCCCTGATGCCATCAATATCTAAAGTCCTCACACTATCCTGAGCTAATTTACTAACCCATCTCTTACTAAGGTCCTGAAAACATCCCTAAGTTAGCCCTGACGCTGTTACTAAGAGAAGACCTGATTATGTCTTTAACGAAGACCATAATGCTGATCAAACAAAGGCACTGATGCTGCTCCTGTGTCATGCTGTGACAGTGTCCTCAGCTAACGGACTGACACTAGGCTTCACTCAGGCCCTGTCGCTCTCTGTAAGCCACGCCCTGATGCTGTCCTTAACTGAAACCCTGACACTGGTTCTAAAGAAGGCCTTGAGGATCTCAGTAACTAATGTCTTGACATTATCTCTCACTAAGGCCCGGAATCTGTCCCTAACATGGGCCCTGCTGCAATCAATAACTAAAATCCGGACAGTATCCTGAGCTAATATCCTGACACATTTCTATCCACTGTCCTGACACTGTCCCAAAGAAAGCCCTGTTACCTTAGTTAGGCTCTGACACTGTCCATATATGAAGCCCTGGCAGTGGTCGTGATTTAGGCCCTGATGCTGGTCCTAACTAACGCCATGATGCTCTCAATAACTAAGGTCTTCACGCTTTCCCTTGGTCATTTCCTGACACTATCCCTGGCCTGGAACCTGACACTGTCCCAAGCTAATGTCCTGCATCTTATCCTAACTGAAACCTTAATGCTCCTCCTAACTAAGGCCCTGACTAATCTTAACTAAGGCCTTGACACTATCTCTCACTAAGGCCCAGAATCTGTCCCTAACATGGGCCCTGCTGCAATCAGTAAGGCCCACAATCTGTCGCTAACATGGACCCTGCTGAAATCAATAACTAAAATCCGGACACTATCCTGAGCTAATATCCTGACACATTTCTATCCACGGTCCTGACACTGTCCCAAAGAAAGCCTTAACGTTGTCCTTAAGTGAAGACCTGAGGCTGGGCCTAACTCAGGCCCTGAAGCTTTCCCTAACCGAGGCCTTGATTCTGTTACTAACTCAGGCCCTGCTTATGTCTTTAACTATGACCCGAATGCGGACCCAACAAAGACACTGATGCTCCGCCTATGTCATGCCCTGACTGTGGCTGCAACGAGGGGGCTGACGCTAGGCCTCACTCAGGCCCTGACGTTCTCCCTAACTCAGGCTCTGACGCTATCCCTACCTGAAGCCCTGACACAGGTCCTAAATTAGGCCCTGATTCACAAAATAACTAAGGACTTGACACAAAAACAGGCACACAGACCAGAGGAACAGAGCAGAGAGCCCAGGAATCAACCTACAGTTATGTGATCCGTTAATTCACAAGAAAGGACCAAGAACATACACCAGGGAAAGGACAGGCCCCTCAATAAACGGTGCTGGGAAAACCAGACGCCACACGCCAAAGAACAACACTGAACTGTCTGCACCCCACACAAAAGGGGCCAAAAACCCAGTTTTCCACATCAAGCCCTTCCTCTCCTGGGTCCTCTGAAGACAGACACCCGC